>NC_060126.1:224243985-224543985 GCF_021461395.2 Schistocerca americana
AGAGTTGGTTGTTCTGGGTACTAATTTGTCAAGATCTATAAACCCAAATTGCGTGAAAATGTAATCACATGTCAGTTCTAGTATAATATATTTGTCCAATGAATACCGGTTTTTCATCTGCATTTCTTCTTGGTGTAGCGGTCTTAACGGCCAGTAGTGTATAGAGGACACTGTCTTCACTGCAGTGATTTTCATCGCCTTCCGTATCCTCATACCATTTATAATGGTTCATTCTTCCTCCTTCAAATGGGCTGTGGCCATGTTATTGGGGCTCCATTCTCCAGCTAGATACACCTCCCTAATGGCTCCCATGTCGATGAGGGGGTGTTTAACTTGGCTTCACTGTTCCACTGCAGCGGTGCTGACTCGCCGACTGTCGGCACGTCACCAGCTACACTGTGTGTGTGTGTGTGTGTGTGTGTGTGTGTGTACGTGAGGGGTGCCCGCAGGCTTCGCTTCATTAATAACGCAAGAGGCAGGGGCCTGCCGTCGCACAGCGAGGGCTTGTCTCGCCTGCCAACACGCCTCAGCGGACCGCTAAAGTGAAGACGGCAGCCGGGCAGAGAGAACCCGGCAGAGCGGGCCGTGGATTTGTACGACTGCAGTAGCAAAGGCGCAGCGCGGACGACTCTGAGAGGGGAGCAAGAAATGTAAGCTAAACAATCTGCGCGATTCCCACAGAGGAACGAGGAACAAACGTACGGCACAGGGCTTCGAAAATAAATCAGAGAGAGCCCTGAAAGAGAAAACGTAGTGGGCTTATGACAAATGTTGTTTGTTCGTCTGAGAGACCAAGTGTTCCGTGACGCGAACCACTGAATTTACAATCCAGGTGTACTGTGATTCGTAAGATATTTCCCCCTATTCTATAACTGTATGCAAACAAAGCAAAATTTCCACCCTGACTCCTGATCTCTCATTCTCCCAGCAAGAAAGCTGGCACTGCGACAAAGTTGTGGCTGTTTGCCGAACAGGAAAGGAAATCAAATGGTTTTCAAACATTTCTGGCGTACGCTGCCGGTGACTCATAATGCTTTACGCTCTACATCACTGCTATTACAAATATATCAACATGATTGCAATATAAAGAATCAGATGAATAGTTTTAGCTGTTGAACAACTATTACCGGATCATAGCTCATAATGCAACTGGTGTATAAAAGCTGATACCAGCTGGATTGGGAACTAAGATCTGAAGATGTTTATCTCACAACTGAAACTCCCCATCGAGCTGCTGCTTTTTGTCGAAATAGAGATTAATAATTGTACGGTGAACTTTATGATATGTGTATCTACTTAATTGGCTGTGCCAATAGCGCTGGAAAGAAAGGAGAGGTATAGTTGTTTCCATACAAACGAATAACAAAGTTTCAGTGAACACTCGTCACACGTAACAGAAGAAAATGTGGTAACTAAGTCCGGAATCAGTTTATTTCTGAGCTACAAATCTTCTACAGCACTTTTTTTTACTACATTGATTATCAGAGACATACAGAAAGATTCAGCTGCCCCTGTCGGTATGTTTTATGCAAACCACACTAAATCCCCATCAGAAACAGTTTCCAGACAGACAGAAGCTATGTAAATGGTATGCAAGCCCTCTCTCAGAGCTTTGAGCGACGGTTAGCAAACGGAATCATTCTGTAAAAAATGCAAGTGAGGATTGGCATGAGCTACATGATATTATTGGACCATGATATACCATCCTGTTGCCGTACAGGTTCTTGATGTGTCTGTCAGCTTTAATCCTTCATAAATGGTTCACAAACGTTCCGTTATACTGTGTGTTTCACCAATGGAAACAAGGAAATGAACAGGAGATATCAAAATGGTAAGCGTGGAAATAACAGCTTTCCAGTATATAACCCAATGAATAGTTAATACACGAATCGCCGTGTTAATATGCTAAAGTAGTTTCATAAGCAACATTGTTATAACAGGTCTAAGGTGTATTCGTCTACTTTAAATGATTTTCCGACATTTTGAAATGTACTTCACATTTCCAGAACGAAATGGCCAACAACATTGTTTGGTCATCTGGGGCTATATAAACCATCGGTAAGGTCGCCTCTATTCCCTTTTATGGAAACAAAACGTATGAGCATATGAGATCAGTCTGTTTCTTACATGAAGTGTCCGGAATGCCGTCTTCATTGAATTCATATAAGGGAGCCCTCAGACCGAACCGAGCGAGGTGGTGCATTTGAGTGGACTGGCGCTTCAACTCCTCATCAAGCCATCCATCAATGTAGTTCACCTGAACTGCCTAAGGCCAATAATGTATGATTTCTTCGAAAATTACTCAACCGATTTCCCTTCCCCGCTCCTAGCTCTTGGTCCATCTCTATTGACCTCACTATCGACTGAACGTTGAAACCTAATCTCCATTCCCTTCCTTCATTTAGCAGAAGATTGAGAAACTAGGCGCAGCACCCTTGGGATACAAAATGCTTCTCCAAACACCGATACACACCTTTAGTGTATGTAATAAAGGCCATCAAAAAGTCACCAAAAGCTGCTGCAACCTGTATTTATTGTTCGACAACCACTTTCTGTCACGCGACTGTCCCCAAGTCGGGGACATCATTATATCAGGTTAAAGTAATGTCTCATGGCGACAAGTACATAAATGATAATTATTATATTCTTCAAGCAAGGAATCTTTCTTTAGTCTGATGTAACGGTTGAATACTATCACGTAACCAAAGCTGCTTGCAGAAACTTCTGATTTCTTATAAAGGGTGGTGTCGCTCCACACCCATACCACCATGATGAGCAACAGGGAGTCTACTGCGCCAACTGCCCATAGGGGTTGCTTTTCAGTAAGTGAGGTGTTGTTCGTAGGATGTGGGTACTGTGATGTTTGCGTGCGTATTGCAATATCCCTTGGCCCGTGCTAGCCGATGGACGTCGTGCGTTGATCGGCTGATCGGTCCAACGACCTTCCTACTGTCATCGATGTAAAGTTAATACACAGGGTGAGGCGAAATTCGTGCACTCGGGCTTCGCAGCGCGACTCCCCACATGCAAGCGATAAAAAAAAAATGTCTTTCACAAAATTTCGTCTGGTGAGTACATCCGGCAGAAAAAGGACGTTAAAGAGTGGCAATCTGGCAACACTGTAACCACATGTACGGTAACTACCGCTGGCAGCAAGTGTTAGACATGCAGTGCACAGAGTTTTGGGTTAGCATGCAGGAGGTAGATGGTTCGATCCTGGATTGAGGCATATGTTTTCATATGGTAAATGTAGACCAGGTAGTGGCATATTAATCCGTCAACAGCTATTGCAGCGGGTCCTCTATAAAACATTTGCACTTATATACTACAATCATAGAAATGGAAGATTGGTCAGTTCGAAAGACTCCATTTCCGAATCTATTCAAATCGTTCAATCCTATTACACGAGAAAATATTAACAAAACTGCAAAAACTTCATCGAGGAAACTAGTAGATTTCCGAACGGGAAGACAGTCACTAAAATCACACTAAGTCAGACACTGACGAAAATACACATGAAAATTCTGGGAAGTTGTGGTTATATAGAATTTGGACAGAACCATGGAGATACTGAATACACAGCACAACACCATGCCCAATACGGTGTAGAAAACCCGTTGGCATTCAACTTCCAGTCGTCTCCGAATGGATAAATTCAGGTCCTGTACGGTTCTCAAAGGGAACGCACATCATTCTTCTTTCAAAATAGTGGCAAGTTTACGTAATGATAAGGGAGGTGGATGGCCATCACACACCCTTCTCTCCAAAGAGGATCACTGAGGCTCAATAATATTGAGCTCTGATGAGGTGGGCAGGACAGGGGAGAGGCAACAGTGCATCCCCGTGCCCAAAAAACAGTCCTTGACGATGCGCTCTATGTGAACAGAAGCCCTATCAACTTGTAACACCTAATAACACATAATCGCCACTGGAAAACAAAAATTGTACCATGGGATTGCCCTGATCAGCCAAAACAGTCACGAAATTCTTGGCAGTAACGCAACATTGCACAATAATCATGGGGCATTCAGAATACCGCGATACAACTGCCCAAATCATCGTCGAACCACTGCCATGTATCACTCCCGAGATGTGAACTCGGACAGAATTTGGAAACAGTGTGACACAAAACTAATCTGACAAAATTACTATCTTCCATTGCTCCATTGTCCAGGTTTTATGGCTCCGCTACCACGCCTTCCTGCTGCGGTCATTTGTAATCTCTTATGAATAGTTTTGGGATTCGAGCCTACCTTGCACTTTCATGCTTGTTTTTCAGTGTTGAAAGGGTTTGCGATTGCGACGTTCAGTTCTGCAGTGCCTTTTGCAGCAATCATTCTCATATATTCGTCACAGTCCTCTTCAAAGAGCGTCTGCCACGATCATTCAACACGCATGTTCGCCCACGTTGTGACTTAGCGGATGATGTTTTCCTCTTTCGCTATGAGGTATGAATATTCGATACGACACCTCTTGAAAAACACATCAGTTTGGCTACTTTGGTTACGGAAACACCCACCATAGGAGCACCAGCTGACTGTCCACGTTCATATTCACTTTCATCAGACAGTGCATTTGCAACAGACAGAGGGCATTGCACAGGTGCCGTTCGTGGTCAGGTACACGGTCAAGTCAGACTAATGCGATCCCTGACTATGCTCGTCACCAACGTGCAATAACCAATCACAGAGGGCAGGTGGCAGCACTAGCAGTGTAGGATGTATAAAGTGCGTCAGGGGACGCCGGAAACAGTGCAGTCCTTTCGTAATGCAGAAACAGAATTCTCTTCCCACGTCCAAACATGCGCGATATTCAGCTTTAGAAGCAAATGTGGAAACGTTTCCACAGCGGCTGAGGTTGTAAAATGTTCAGGTGCCGCCACGGTTAAAGTGGATCGTCCAAAGCAAAATGGCCCAATCCAAAATGGAAATACCATGTGCCTAGGACCTCCCGTTGGCAACGGCCTTGCCTTAGTGGATACACCGGTTCCCGTCAGATCACCGAAGTTAAGCGCTGTCGGGCGTGGCCTACCATTGGATGGGTGACCATCCGGGCCGCCATACGCTGTTGCCATTTTTCGGGGTGCACTCAGCCTCGTGATACCAATTGAGGAGCTACTCGACCGAATAGTAGCGGCTCCGGTCAAAGAAAACCACCATAACGACTGGGAGAGCGGTGTGCTGACCACACGCCCCTCCTATCCGCGTCCTCAGCTGAGGATGATACGGCGGTCGGATTGTCCCGATGGGCCACTAAGGGCCTTAAGACGGAGTGCTAGGGCCTCCCGTTCGGTAGTACATTCGCCTGGTGTAAGACTTTCGAGTTGGCGCCACTTCGCCGACTTGCTTATTTTTTTACGACCCACCGTCTAATTTCTTATGGTGGGTCGTATGTTGCCACTTAGCCGCTGTGACTGGGTCCGGGGTCCGGTGTGACTGGAAGTAACACCACACCGGCTCCCATCCCCACTCACACTGTTGCCCGTGTTCCGCCACGTGGAGGCGGGCTCTACTTGTTTACATCCATTTGATGTCTTTTTTTTTGTGCACCACTAGAAAAACTTATAAACAATACAAAATCAAGTGAGATATTAATAAACAAAACGAAATTAAATATTTAGAAAGAAGGAAGGAAGAGAATTGAATGGAGAAGAGATAGATATAGTATTGCCCGTCAGCTGGTTGTGGGCGGCGGCCCGGGTCTTGGAATGACCCTCAAGACGCTGGCCATCGTTCACCATGCCTTTTGTCTTCTACCATCCTAAAAACTAACTTAACTAGAAGAGATTAGGGTACGTTAAAGCTACAAACTAAGACTAAGACCTCCATGTCCGGCCTGCTGAACTTTTTACGATATACAATAGAGAGGTAACTGATTTTGTGCTTGGCTCAAAGTTGATAATGAAAGGGTACTTGTGGCAAAAGTAATAAAGGTATTGACGATAACGGTTTGTGTTGAGCCTACAAGGCTCCTAGTAGAGTATATCAGGCGCAAGCACCTCCCGGTCCTGACGACAACACGACCTGAACGATGGTTTTCCCCGATCTACCATAGGTATCCATCGGGTTGGGCTCAAAAGAGGGGAACCACAATTAAGATCCTTCCACCCAGGCCGTGCGCCGCCTCTTACCAGGAGGCGTAGGTCCCTTGAAGACGTGCCTAACTTTAAGCTTCAGATCAGAAGTTATTAGTGTAGTGGAGGTTGAGGTATAGGCTGTGTAGGTTGGTTGTACAAACAATTCATGTTGAGCCAATGAGACTTATAATGATACGTGGTGTGGCAGTTAGCACTTTCCGGCCCCGCCAGCAACACAGCCTGAACGGTGGTTTTCCCCGATCTACCATAGGCATCCGTCGGGTTTGGCTCAAAAGAGAGGGACCATAATTAAGATCCTTCCATCCAGACTGTGCGCTGCCTCTTAACGCAAGGCGTAGGTCCCTTGAACAGGTACCTAGCTTTAAGCTCTTATTAGATATGGAGGTACTGTTAACTATTTACATATAAGGTGCAATCTGTTTTTAGGATTGTGTGTGACTTGTGCACCTCTTGTCGACTGTTCCAGACTGTTCTTTGAAGTGGACTTGGTTGACACTATGGATCTTTAGTGCTGGACGCTTCAATATCTGTGTTGGTGCCCTGGTCTGTATCTGTTTCTTCTTCATCACTCGTGGTGCTAATCATGTCTGTGTCCCCCTGGGCATCATGATGTCTGTATGGACCGACTTGCCTTCGGTAGGGTCTGTTGCGCAAGTATTCTATTTGTTGGATCTTCGAGAGTTCGTCAGTTAGTTTGTTGAATTCAGTCCACCATTCCGGGTCGCGTATTATGGCATGCAGTTCGTTCTGTGTGTTCAGGCGATTTATGTGTATTATGTGTCTTGTGTTCGTGCGTTGTCCGCAGAAGAAGACAGTGTGTTCAGGGGAACCTTCTTCCCCGCATGTGCATCTATTAGTCTGCTACAGAGACACGCGGTACAGGTGCGTGGGATAAGGGCCACGTCCTGTGATGAAACGTACCATTCCGCGGCTGGGATCGATATGTTTTAGTTATAGTCTTTCCCGGATGTCAGGGAAGAAGTTGTGTACATGGCGGCCCTTATCGCTGTTGGCCCACTCGCTCTGCCAGGTATCCACTCGCCATGCTCTGAGTTGGCGTGTTGTCTCAATCGGTACACCAGTGATCTGCCGAACCTGGTCTATTCTCCCCATCCTAAGCCAGTAAATTGCTGCGCGGTACCTGATGGTGATATCTATGGGGAAGATTCCCATGACGACACATAGTGCGTCATTTGACGATGTGTTGAATGCTCCTGTTAGTCCAAGTAGATCACTCCTTTGCCCTCGACGTACAATGGTTCTATTGGTTGAGAGATTTAATATGTGGGCCCACGTACTGGCAGCAAAGCATAGTACTGACTCGAAGAGAGCGCAATGGTATGTTCGTGTGACTGACAGGAGTAGTCTGAATTGTTCCGAATTAAGCCTAGCCAGTTTGTGTAGTATCTTTTCTGCTTTGTGTGTGCATTTTCGCATCTTTTCGTGGAAGTTCAATCGTTCGTCAATGTATACTCCTAGATAGCGTGTGACTGCTAGTCTTTTTATGTCTGTGTCTATGTTGACTGTTGGGTTCCTGCGCAGGATAACCTTTAGCAATGTATAACTTGTTTTGTTTCGTGCTATCTTTAATTTATTATCTGTGAACCACTGGGTTATTGTCCGAAGTGTTCCATTGGCTCATTCTTCTAGCTGGGCACGGTTGTTTGCTGAAACTACGACGAGTAGATCATCAGCATAAGCGAAACCTCCATATGTCAAGCTGTGCTCCTCTAGTAACAGTAGGAGCGGTTCTGTAACTATGTCCCAGATGATGGGGCCGCAGATCTACTCTTGTGGACAGCCTTTTGTAATTCGTTTAATCACTTTCTGGTTGTCCATTTGCCAAACGACCTTTCTGTCTCTGCAACAGTCCGTGAAACTATTATACAGGGACTCCAGTACCTGCAGGTGTCAGAGCCTCTTGAACAAGGCCGGCCACCATAGGTTGTCGAAGGCACCTGAAATGTCTATCATAAATGCAAGTGTGTATCTGGAGAGTGTGTCGTGTACTACTTGGAGTGCTCTGTTAATTGCGTCGTCTATAGATTTCCCTTCCCTGAAGCCGTGTTGGTGTGGTGTTAGTCCTCGTAGTGTTCGGTGTGCTTGCAGTCTTTTGCAGAGTAGTTTTTCTTGTACTTTACCGAGTGTATTGGTAAGGCAAATTGGTCTGTATAACTTGGGGTCTGGTGGTTCTTTGTCTGTAGCCTTTTTGATGACAATCGCCTTCGAGGACTTCCACACTGCAGGCACTCGGCCCAGCCTTAATGCATCGTGTAACAACGTTGTGAGAAAAGGGGTGGTCTGCGGTGCAATTTGCTTCAGTACCTCAGAGTGGATTCCATCCGGTCCAGGCGCCTTTTTGTTTTTGAGTTCTGAGATCGCTGTCGCCACTTCTTCCTGTGCAAATGGACAGGTGTGGTGTATACTGTGTCTAGTTCGCGCCTCAGTGCTGCATGTTGTAGCGTGTCTGTGTTTGCGATGTCGTCAGGCAGGAGTTTGCTCAGCAGGAACTCCGATGTGCGTCTCCATCCCTTAGTCATCGCACCGTCCTCCTGTTGCAGCGTTCCCAGAACCAGTGCGCTCTTAGTTTTCTCTGTCACAATTTTATATGGATCCCCCCAAATGTTTAGTTGTGTTTGTGCTGCTACATGGCTATTCCAATGGTCTTTTCTGGACTTATTCAGCTCAAGTTCGTATTTGTTCTTGGCAAGCCGGTAGTAGTGTAATCGTAATTGTCGTTCTCTATGTGAAATTGCTCGTTGATAAAGCTTACGTTTACGTTTTGAGTCTTGTTTAAGTCGTGTTAATTGTGTAGTCCAGGGACTGTTTTGGTGCTATGTCATTCTTTGTGTGGATATGCAGGTGTTCTGTGTGTGTGTGATGATATCTGTCAGCATGTGTGCTCTGTAATCAACACTGCCGGTGATGTCTTGCGGTGTGTGCTCATGTATTTTTAGTCTGAGCCTGTCCCAGTCTGCTTTGCCAAATAATAGACTTTTTGGTTGTGTTTCTGTGTTGACGTTTGGTGTACCACTTAAGGTTAGTGTGATTATGTTGTGGTCGCTGGCAGTGATCTGGTCATGTAAGGTCCAGTCTCGCACGTGGTTGATGGCGGCATTGTTAACGACAACACAACACCCAATCCCCGAGCGGAGAAAATCTCCGACCAAGCCGGGAATCGAACCCGGGCCGTTATGTATGACATTCCGTCGCGCTGACCACTCAGCTACCAGGGGCGGACGCTATCCAAATTCAACGCCGAGGCAACTGTGGAGCACCACAGCCCTCGATGGCAGGGGTGAAAAACAGATGTGGATGTGTGTAAGCGCGAGCAGACGAACCAAGGGACTACCAACAGTGTCTGCTCAACGGTCGATCAGTTCCTGCGTTGGGCCTTCACAGCACGCGCCTCGTTTGTGCACCCATGCTGACTGCTATGCATCGGCGATGACGGCTGGAATCTGCACGAAAATACTGCAACTGCACGCCTACGGAGTGGCGATTGGTGTACTTTTCAGATGAATCACGTTTTATGGTCCATCGGACATATGGCCTTCGGTGTGTATTGTCCTGTAACGATCGTCAGAAGCGTGCAAGCCGGATAAGGGAGCGTTGTGGTCCGGGAAATGTTTTCGAGGCATCTCGTCATTCTGGAAGGCCCAATGGATCAACACAAGTATGCTTTTATCCTTGGGGACTATGTCAACAGCAACATGAATTTTGTTTTTCCTCTGCTCTAAAGAACCTACGAGCAGGACAGCGCAACACGCCACACACCTTGCTCGATGAGCATCAGAAGAGTTTACCGTACTCCCCTGACCACCACGTTCCCCGCATTTAGACAGTCGAGAATACGTGGACCCAACTCGATAGGGGTGTTCGCACCTTGGATCCTCAACCATGAAACCTAGCGCAACTCCTCAGAGCACTCGTGTCGGCATGGCTCCACACTGCTGTTGGCACCTCTCAGAACCCGCTGACTCTCTTTCTGCATGTGACACGGAAATCTGAGCTGCAGAAGATAATTGCTCAGACTTGTAACAGGTGGTTACATTAATATGACTGGACCATGTACAATAGTGCGACCTTCAGGCTTGCATTTATGTTCAAGCGTGCATATCTCCCCTTGTTTCAATACTTTTGTCCAATTCCAGTATGTAAAATCAATGAACACATCCACACTTCCCATTCAAACTCTCGTGGATGGATGCAGTTGTTACTAAAACTGAAGACTGCAGACAGACGTCCGAAATATTAAATTTCGGATTTAAAACTACATTGACGCAGAAAATCGAAGGCTATTAATATTACTACGTTTACTGAAAACTTGTAAGATTTCGAAAAGTGAATAAGGCATTATTTCCCGAAGCAATGTCACTTGTATTTGACTTCCAATAAGCTGGTGAATTATCCCGTTCATATCTAACGTTCATGAAGAATTTCTTGCGTGGCGAATAATAAAGTATAACAAGAAAAAGAGTGACATCACTTCCGTTTACAAATGGGATTGAAATTCACATTCACAGAATTACAGACCAACATCAGTTATGTCTGCCTGTTGCAAGCACTTTATGCTCAATTTTATAACTTTTCTGAGGGTAATGAGCTCCACTGAGAATCAGCTCGGATTCAGGAAGCAGAGTTCCCTTTTCTCTGAGACAATACCTTTCAAAGAGTAGCTACGGATAAACAGGTAGATCACACCAAATCTGGCTTTCAGAAAACCAAGGTAGACCATACGTAGTATCTTCTGAAAGAAGTGACTGGCTCGAGGACTACTTGAGTATTAAACCCCAATAAATTATACTGGGCGCTGAATGTTTAACAGAAACGAGAGCAAAGTCGGGTGTGCTTTAAGGCAGTGTCATAGGTTCTCTGACGTTCTCACTATACACGGACGATTTATGCAATAGTAAGTACAGCTCTATCAGGTAGTTGACGGGAAATACTACAATCAAGAGAAAAATATCGTCGTTGGACGATTGTAATGCGTTGGGGAAAGATTTGGACAAAATGGTGCAAATGTTGAACTTCGTCTATGATCTTCTGTTCCCACTATAACTTGTATCACTAGCCTCTGAGTTTCCACTGGTGATGCAACATCAATAGCGAGATACATTTAATTTTTTCTGTATGCAGTGACTCATTTTCGAAGCAGACACTTAAATGTTTTATATATAATCACTGCAGGAATTTCCTCCCTCATTTATTTCATTAGATGTTCATTTCTGTTCGTCTTCTAGTCCTTCTTGGGTTACCATCGGAGCGAAATGGACAAATTGCGCCATAGCTGTATAATATAATTTAACTGTACAGGAATCTGATTCTAATCGTTGGTTATGTCAGAGGCACGAATAGTAATGAGAAAAATAATTCGTTGTATACTGCACTACATTCTCGGACCCTACGTTAAAATGTAAGGTACAAATTATTTCTGGATTTTTAATTAGTCAGTTCCACAATTACTGTATCAGATTGAATGTTTAAGATCCATAAACATGCTTTTATTAGGCTACTTCAATATTTATGAGAAAAATGAAATTGCTTATTTAATAATGAACTGTTTGCAGTTTAATTTAACGGGATGATGTAAAAGCAACATCGTCTAATTAATTCATTATTATTGAACAGAATTTGCTAGAGTGAACTTCAATTAAATTATTTTATATCATCCTGTACGATAATTTTAACGCGGACGGTACACTGTCTATGAACAGGAACCTCTCAGACCACTAGGCAAGCGAGAAATGAGAATGTAATATAATAATGTCATTATAGTGTTGCACAACATACGCGAAATAAATAAATGTGATCAAATAAGATATTATATACCTAACACATCTGAGAGGACTACTATTTATAGTGTTTCATTTCCACTTGAGACGGTTCGAAAGCACAGTAATCTGTTTTCCTTCTTGCCTCATGGATGATTCAGTTACGTACTTGGACGATGCGGTAGCTCCGTTTCTTCCGCTGGAAATCAATTTTGCGGGATTACCCTCGATTCTTTCTCCCAGCGGGCGGCGTTCTTGATCGGACGAGGCAGCGGACCGAATTCCCCCGAGGGTTCCTAAAATTGGCAAACAGCTGCCAGATGGTCGCATCATTCGCATTCAGTTTCTTTTGTCTGCCTATATTACGTGTGTTCATTATTCAACCACAACCGTCATGTTCACTTAGAAACATTTTTCTACTTAGTCTTGCATCACACCACTCACACTTCTAAGTAAATAGTAATGGTCTACTTTTCTGATTTTATAGCCATGCGGAAGTTCCCTTGTAGTGACAATGTTCGTAATGTCTTCGGCGTAATAATGTTTACAAATTATGGTCCAGTGAACATTTTACGGCCATCTCGTGCGCGTGCTGTGTCCTACATGTCCATACCAACATCTGATTCTTATTTCATTTCGTATAACTTTCCTGACATAGTATTTGACCACGAATAAAATTAATGTCAGGGGAAATGCAGTGTTAAAGGTCGTGAAAAATCACATCATGGCAAATCTTGCATTTGCCTGCTGGATTTTGGTGAAAATTCTTCACTTAGAATTTTTGGTGGTGCATCCCATTTTCGCTCTGGAATCTTTATTTTCAAATACGGAAGCGTAATCTAAGAAGGTGGTACACTAGTAAATTGTGGACTCACTACAGCCAGGTCGGTGCTTCAGATCTCCACATTGCTATGTAGACATCATTACTTGAAGGATTACACTAAACCACTACATTTTATACAGGACAGACAAAATGAAACCGATACGTAAATCGTTTCACGTCCCTTGAGGTAGGCAACTCAATATACCTCACCTGCATCTGGAGTAGATGATGGAAATTGAGTTGCCTATCTTAAGACACACGAAATATTTTCTGGACCAGTTTTGTTGTGCTCTCCCTGTAGAACCTTATCGATGTCAAGATGCGTTTCGGGTTTTCACCCATCTTCAGTTGGCGTAATACATTTACAACTTCATCTATAAAACGTTTGTTAGACTGGTTTTTAAACTTTCCAGCTGGCCTGTGCCTGACAATTAGTTGTGTTAGCACGTTTGCCGAGTTGTTTATTTTAGTTCTATTAATGTTAGGTAATTCTTATTTCCATTTTTGTACGCCTGGCACATACACATATTTAACTTTACAGATGGAGGGCAGTCGCAATGGTGCGTCATATGGGGATGGGTACCCGGCGTCAATGAACATTGAAATGTGTGTGTTATGCACATAAAAAAGGAAAAAGGAGCTACAAATAACAGACTAAGAGTACCTGAAAACTAACTGAACGCAAATGTGTAAAAAAAGAGACGCGATACCTGAACTAACATAGATGTTTCGCTGGTGAGGTGCAGCGTTCAAATTATAGTTGATAAAAACGTTGTACCAACAAAGATGTAAATGTATAACGTTCACTCAAGAAATGTGGAAGCCTTCTCGATTTCTTCAAATTATTCAGTTCACAGCCATGAATATCAGTCACTATGATCATAGATGAATGTATCCATATGTAGGTTTCCCATGCAATGCCAAAGATGCTTTAGGAAAATGCTGAAATGAGTCTCTGAAAACGGCCAGGCCGATTTCCTCAACCCCATCTGTGCTCAGTTTCTAATGATCTGGATGTAGACGGGATGTTAAACTGATGCCTACCTTCCTTTCGTCTTCCGATTCCGCATGCGCCTGGAGAGCAACATTTCAACAATATTTATCCACTAATTCGGCTGATGCGTCCCACAAATTAAAATCATGTGAAATTTGTCGCGTCTTCTATTACAACATTTCTAAATACAAGATCAACGTTATACAGCAAAATCTTCAACCAGCAATGGAACTACAAACGTTGACAAACGAGGAGGATGGCACCCAGTAGAGGAAGAACAGGCGAAGTGAAAGCTCTTGGTTTGAGAGAATATGAGATGTAATTTCACAAAATCGAATAAAATTTACAAAGAACTGGGAAGTATGAGCCCGCTTAACAGCATGATGTTGCATCCGCTCTCGCATAGATTTCATCACTGATTCGGTTGGGAGCATAAAATTCTATACGTTCTATTCCCTCCTAACCCACAACTATTGAACTCGTCCTTGATATCTTGACTGTTGGCGCTGAGATGGGGTCTACGTCCGAACTGGTCCACACACTTTCTATAGAAACATATCTGGCGAACTTGCTGGCCACGTGAGTAACTCAATCTCACACAGACTGTTCATAGTGACACGTGTAGTGTGTGGAGGAACATTATCATGTCGAAACATAGCACCACGTTACTATCACACAGGAAGAAACATGTGGGGACGCAAGATGGCTGTGGCGTAACTACCGTTGTGCCATCAGTTCCCGCAGTAACTACCAGCCGTGACCTAAAGTCATAAGCAATGGCTCCCTACACCATGAATCCGGGTATAACCCTGTTGAGCCTCTAGAAACATTGGAAAAGTGGAACATGTGACACCTCAGAACTGTTTTGTTATCACGATTGTTTTGCCGTCATAACCTATTGATGTAGTAGCGGAAATTTACGTTATATGGGTTGAACATTAACAATCAATTATTCTAATGTTACTTACACGTGTGTGTCTTGTTGTGGCCTTTAATCTAAAGATTGGTGTGATGCAGGTCTCCATGCTGCTCTATCCTGGGCCAGGCTCTTCATCGCCGAGTGACTAATGCAACCTACATCCCTCTGAAACTGCTTACTGTATTCATTCCTTGGTCTTCCTCTACGATTTTTACCCCCTCCCCCCCCCCCCCCCCCAACGTTTTCCTCCAGAACTAAATTTGTGATTGCTTGAGGCCTCAGAAAGTGTACTACCAACCGATCCCATCTTTTAGTGAGGTTGTACGACAAATTTCTCTTCTCCCCAATTCTATTCATTACCTCCGCATTAGTTATGCGATCTTCTTCTTCTTAAGTTGCCAATCCTAAGATTGATTTGCAGCAGCTCTCCATTCAGTGCGATTGTCGGCCAGCCTCTTCAATTCCGTGTAACTTCCGCATCCTAGCTCCTGCATCATCTGGCTTATGTACTTTCTTCTTTGCCCCTTTGCCCTTTTGCCCTCCACAAGGCCTTCCGTTATAGTGTGGAGAAGACTTTCATGTCTCAGAATGTGTCCCATCCATATATCTCTCCTCTTCTTGATCGTCTTCCAAAGAACTGGAACTTCCTCCGCTCTCTGCAGGACTTCTTCATTTGTCATCCTGGCCGTCCATGGAATTTTTAACATCCTTCGCAGACACCACATTTCGAATCCTTCAATCCTTCTTCTTTCGTCCTCTCCAAGTGTCCAGGTTTCGCTGCCGTAGAGAAGCACACTCCCAACAAAGGTCTTTATTAACCGCTTCCTTAACGAGAGACTTATCATATTTGATGTGAGGAGTCCTTTCCTTTTATAGAATGCAATCTTTGCCTGATTTATTCTACTTATTACATCTTTCCTACTACGACCATCTGATGTTATTCTGCTTCCCAAGTAGACAAAGTCTTGTATTTCTTTCAGCTTCTCTCCATTCAGCCTTATATTCGTAATTGCTTGATTATTATGTTTGCTTGCAACTAAGATTTTTGTTTTTGACTTATTAATTTTCATGTTGTACCGTGTAGCAAGAGTGTTTTCCATTTCCATTTATGTGATCGACCCATCTAATTTTCAGCATTCTGTAGCACCACATCTTAAAAGCTTCTATTCTCTTATTTCCTAAATTGTTCGTCGTCCATGTGTCACTTCCATACATGGCTACACACTTAAAAATACTTTCGGAAAGAACTTCCTGACAATTGAATCTATGCTCGATATTAATACATATCTCTTCATCAGAAATGACTTTCTTGCCATTGCCAGTCTACGTTTCATGTCCTCCATACTTCGACCATCGTCTGTTATTTTTCTTCCCAAATAGCAAAACTCATTTCGTAGTTTAAGTGTCTCATTTCCAATTCTAATTCTCCCAGCTTCACCTGATTTAATCAGACTACATCCCATTATTCTCGTTTTGCTTTTGTTGATGTTGCTCTTATATCCTCCTTTCAAGACACAGTCCATTCCCTTCAACTGCTTTTCTAAGTCTTTTGTTGCCTCTCACGGAATTACAATGGCAGCAGCAAACCTCGTCAAAGCTTTTATTTCTTCTCCCTGGGCCTTAATTCCTATTCCAATATTTTGTTTTGTTTCCTTTACTGCTTGCTCAATATACAAATTAAATAACATCGGGAATAGGCTACTACCCTGTTTCACTCCCTTCTGAACCACTGATTCCCCTTCGTGCCCCCCGACTCTTAGAACTGCCATCTGGTTGCTGTACAAATATTAAATAGCCTTTTGCGCCCTGTATTTTACCCCTGGCACCTTTAAAATTTGAAAGAGATTGTTGCAGTCAACAGTGTCAAAAGCTTTCTCGAACTTTACAAATGATATAAAGGTAGGTTCGCCTTTCCTTAACCTATCTTCTTTGAGAAGTCGTCAGGTGAATATTGCTTCGCGTGTTCCTACATTTCTCCGAAATCCAGACTGATCATCCCAGAGGTCAGCTCATACCAGGTTTTTCATTCTTCTGTAAATGCTTCTTGTTAGTGTTTTACATTTTTCCCATACATCTTGCTCGCCAGATGGAATAGTTTTGTCAAGGCTGGCTCTCCCAAGGCTATCAATAAGTCTAACGGAATGTTGTCTACTCCTGGAGCCTTGTTTAGACTTAAGTCTTTCAGTGCTTTGTCCAGTTCTTCACGCAGTATCATATCCCCCTTCTCATCTGCCTCAACGTCCTCCTCTCGATATTCGTACAGGTAGGTCTCTTTTCTCCGAAGCTCTCTTTAATTTGCCAGTAGGCAGTATCAGTCTTATCCCTTGTGATATATGCTTCTATATCTTGACATATGTTCTCTAGCCTATCATGCTTAGCCCTTTTCCAGTTCTTGTCGATCTCATTTCCTAGATATTTGTATTCCCTTTCGCCCGCATCACTTATTGCACATTTATATTTTCTCCTTTCATCGATTAAATTCAGTATGTCTTGTGTTACCCAACGCTTTCTATAGGCCCTTGTCTTTTTACCTACTTGATACTGTGCTGCCTTCACCATTTCATCTCTCAAAGCTACCCATTCTTCTTCTTCTTCTTCTTCTTCTTGTTGTGTATTCCTTTCCCCTGTTTTTGCCAAGTGTCTCCTAATGCTTCCTGTGAAACACTCTAAAACCTCTGGTTCTTCAAATTTCTCCAGGTCCCATCTCCTTAAATTCCAACCTTTCTGCAGTTTCTTCAGTTTCAATCTAGAGTTCATAACCTATAAATTCCAGTCAGAGTCCACATCTGTCCCTGGAAATGTTTTACAATTTGAATCTGGTTCCTAAATCTCTGTCTCACCATTATATAATCGATCTGAAATCTTGTCGTGTCTCCAAGTCTCTTCCAAATATACAACCTTCTCTCATGATTCTTAAACCAAGTTTTAGCTATGATTAAATTACGCTCTGTGAAAAATTCTACCAGGTGGCTTCCTCTTTCATTCCATTCCCCCAGTCCATAGTCAACTACTACATTTCTTCTCTGCCTTTTTCTTCTATCGAATTCCAGTCCCCCACGACTATTAAATTTTCGCCTCCCTTAACTATCAAAGTAATTTCTTTTATGTGATCATACATTTCCACAGTCTCCTGCTCTTCTGCGGAACCAGCTGGCATATAAACTTGTACTACTGTGGCAGGTGTGGGGTGTGGGTTTCGTGTCTATCTTCGCTACAATGATGCGGTGACTATGCTGTTCACAGTAGCTTATCCGCGTTCCCATTTTTTTTACTCGTAAATAAACCTACTCCTGCATTACCCCTATTTGATTTTGTATTTATAACCCTGTATTCACCTGACCAGACGTGCCGTTCCTCCTCCCACCGAACTTTACCAATTCCCACTCTATCAACTTTAATCTATCCATTACCTTTTTATGTTTTCTAACGTATCTGCCCGACTTGGCTATCTGGGACTCCACACATCGATCCGTAGAACACCAGTTTTGTTCCTCATGATAACGACGTCCTCATGAGTAGTCCTTGCCCGGAGATCCGAATAGGGGACTAATCTCCGGAATATTTTATTCAAGAGGATGCCATACACCCATACAGTAAAGCTGCATGCCCCCGAGAAAAATTACGGGTGTAGCTTCCCGTTGCTGTCAGCTGTTCCCAGTACCAGCACAGCAAGGCCGCTTTGGTTAATGTTACAAGGCCAAATCAGTCAACAGTTTACGTCCTAACAGTTTACATCACAGTTCGTGAAATATTTGGTTCTGTTCGATCTTTTGCCTGGCTTACGATCTAGTGACTTTAGTTGGCACTATCACAGCGACCTGTCTTAGCGGTGTTATTGCACTATGGGTTTTAATAACAAAAATATCTGTCAAACCAGACTGAAATATCTTCTAAGGTGTTGGCCATGCCCAAAAATAGCACCTAATAAGTAAAGAAAAGTTTCAAATCATGGTTATGTCCAATTCTCGAGGTTTCGTTCGCCTGATGATCTAGTGATGTCAGATAGTACGGTACTATCACAAAGGCGTCTCTTGCTACTGTAATTCATTCTTACGATGAAAATTACAGTAAACTTTTACCATGTCTTTGCTTTGTTCGGAATTTAATTCTTGATTAATTATCTTGATTGTTTCATCGGACTGTTACTGTCTTGCTTCCAAACAAATTAAAATGTGGTAACTTTTTCATCTGTTGTTCTAATAGATGAACAGGGATTCAAAATCTCATTTGGCACCAACTCGGTAAATCACTACAGTCTCTCATAAACAAATGAAGTATTGCACCGAGTTCAGTCAACAATAGTTTTGGAGAACAGCATCTTACGTTACCTTTACTTAAAAATAGGCATAAATGTTCATTTACCCACACATACTTTACCGTACGAGATATCGTATTAGAAATTTGTTCAAACACAATAAGAGTTCACGCAGTGGTAGGATTTAATGTTATTTCCGATAGTGTTTTACGAAATTGTCAAATTTTAAGCAGTTCCACAGGTAAGTTGAGGCTACTTCATTGTATCTAGTGTATCCCTCGCACACGTGTCACGTGATTTTTCGAACACGCTCGATACTATATCGAAAGCTGCGACGTATAGGGAAATCTTGAGCCCGTTCCACACGAGTATCGTTTGCCCAGCCCTATGGGCAGCTGTAAAGAGCAGTTGTCAAAAAGCAGTTGTCCTGAGCAGCAGTTAAGTCAGTTCTTATGGAAAATTATCGAGAAAAGTCGATCGAAACAGGTAAGTTCACACTGGGGTATTTTCAGTGCAAGTGACGTGCTGTCAGTAATAATAAGCTGCAGTACTGATAGCTTCCACGAACTGATGGAACTTGCAGTGATTTGATAGATTGAGCAATTAAGGATTCGAGTAACTGCAGGCTCGAGACAATTGACTGACGTAAATCATCGAATTTACACCAGTGAAATGCTGATTTGTCGTTCTGATTGTGAACTGATGAATAACTAGTTAGGCATATCTGGATACGTAATGGTAAGGAGTATGCGTAATTAGTTTGCTGAGTGACTGAAATATTTTCTAGTGAAAACTGTACTGGAACAAACTGTCATGTTTCATATGTAACAAGATCTATGACCAGATGCTCATCTGGAGCGCTGCGTTTTTTCTAGCTAGTGTTCCTGATCAGCTGCTCAGAGCTGATTGGGTATTGCTGTAATTTTGTATGTACGCGTAGCACAGTCTGGGGGAATCGAGTGTTAGCTGTGCGATTTGGAGGTTTGTGCGCACTGATGGGACAGTGCGTTGCGCTATTGGTTTGGTGAATGGATTTGTAGTTGCACTGAGCGGCAGTGACTCATTTGGCAACGTTCTTGGTTAAACAGGCACTGGGGAATTTCGGGACAAAGCTGTGTGTTGATAGTACAGTGTTAGTAGCCCTTAACTTGCCTTGATCTTCCTCCTAAATATACGAGGGGCGTTCAGAAAGTAAGCTCCGATCGGTCGCGAAATGGAAACGACTATGAAAATCCGATAAAGCTTTGCACAGATGTGTTGGGTAGTGTCTCTAGTATAACCCCAGTTAGCATCACGTCGCTCTTCTCATTTCTGAGCTCGCAGTGAGTGCGTAAAGATGTCTAGAAAATAGTGTCTGCCGCCAAGTACGACGGCCTGGTGAGAAATTTCGCCTGAAGCTATGCAGCTAACATTACATAACTGTCGTGCTGTTTCTTCTTCAAGACAATTCTCAGCCGCATTCTGCAGGGGCAATGAAGATGCTCCTGCATCGTTTTCAAATGGAAATGTGAGATTACCCACAATACAGTCCGCAATTGTCTCCCCCTGAGTTTCATCTCTGGTCACATGAACCGCTGTCTTTGAAGACAACATTTTGACACAGACAACGAGGTGTAGGCCAGCGTGGAGAATTGGCGGAAAGCACTGGCGGCTGCCTTCTATGATGAGGCTATTGAAAAGTTGGTACAACGCTATGACAAAAGTCTAAGTCAGAACGGCGACTACGTAGACAAGTAGCTGAAAGGTGTAGCTAATTGTTACAAGTAAAACATTTCTGATGTTCACTGTGGTTTCAATTTGGCAATCAATCGGAGCTTACTTTCTGAACAGGCCTCGTAAATAGAAAAATATTGGAACCATTTCTGCAAGCAGGTGAGAGTTATGTACTTAAATAGAGATCTGAAGTGGGAAGTGACCATTAAATTAAGTAAACTTGCAAAAATCTGAAGGAGCTTAAATTTATTTTAAGTTGTGTAATATGAGTATCCACATTGGTGGTGACACCTTCGATTTTGGTTGTAATATTTTTGTGAAACTTAAATCGCTATCTTGGGGAACACAGAATTACTGGCACTCGCTCGCTATCGTCAACTTCCGATTTACTGCAAAAAATAAAGCCACGGTGCGTCAAAATAAAGAAAGTGTTCCCTATTATTATTTACAGAAAATTGATGTTATCCCCACAACAACTGGAGGTCTTGAAGGAAAAAGTTATTGAAGTTAATTCAGAGGGACAAAAACTTATAGAGGTAAATACAATGCAAACATGTCAGTGGTTTGTTGCTTGCTAGAAAGAAAGAAACAAGTTCAGAGATGAAATAACTTAGCATTACGCCGATTTGATGACAGCATTCCACACGTAAATGTAAATAACCAGAGTGAGAGACGTTATCAATACAGGTGACTGATCTCTAATGAAGTAATGTACAAGAAATCTCGAAGAAAAAGGTATTAAAGAGGAAATAAATAAAATATTTATTTTATACTGAAACAAAAGACAGCGAAATTTTGTCGGGAAATATCCCATCGGTGACCGCGTGTCTAATTATTTCTTGGGTTTGAAATGGGCGGAATTTATTTGAAAGGAGAAATTGCACCACTACGTATTATAAAGTATTATAAATATGGGAAATTAGCTAATCGGTAGGTTTGTTTTGAATCAAAAAACTTTGAGTGATAGGCGACATCTAGATAAAACCTCATAGATCTCAATAATTAATACTCTGGTTGAGTACTGCTGATGGACAGAACATAGAAAATATTTTCCATCTTGTCTTGTTACATTTCAACGAGCTTCTTTCTATTGCATGTTGCTTTATAGAACACGAAAACAAAGATTAGATAAATATTACGTTAATTATGAACGTATAAACATATAACAGAAGCGAATTCCTCTGCTCCTTTTTCTTTTAACGTGCAAACTTACTAGAGACACTTTGTTCTACAGATTAGTCGGCGGTTCAGATGCAGCAAGGCACGCAGTAGCTAATCCGAAACTGAATTTAAATAAGAATGAATTTGTGCTGGAACCGAGTAATAACAGACTTAAGCACATGGCATATATAAGGTTTTCGGAAATTCAAGTTACAAATTTCTAAGGCTTGCAGAGGGGAGCGAGTGTATAGTATTTTGAATAGGGAATCCACGTCCAGAAACGTACCGCTTCTGTTCTACGACGATTTCAGTTCAGACGTTTACCGCATCCACTTCTGCTTAAGGAGCTGAATTAGGCGTGACGCATTACAATTATTAAGTAACAATTGAAAAGGAAACACAACGAAACATCCATTTGCACTTAAGCACATCTGTTTGAATTAATACTTAAACACAACGTGCTTACACAATTCGAAAATAAAAAAGAACCAAGCGTACCGTACATACATGATGTATTGTTTGAGTGTTGTACAAGCAAATGTGCTTAAGTGGTAAAAGTATGTTTCCTTATGCTTTCTTTTTTATTGCTACCTAGTAACTACAATGCGTCACGCCTAACTCAATATCTCAAGCAGAAGTGGATGAGTTAAATATCTGAATTGAAACCGCCATAGAACGGAAACTATAATACTTACTCACCTCCTGTACAAGTCGTAGAAGTTTTGAGTGGGAATTTCCAAACGCCCTATATACCTAGTTACATTTCATCATATGCGCACGCACGCCGTAAGTGTTGTTTAGTGATTCAGTGGATGTGAAGCACTGTTTGCTACCTGGACATACTTTTGCAAAATAATATCAGAACTACTGATTACTGCCTGTGTATACAGTAACGATCATCAGGTAGATGTCCGTCTGACACAGTACAAAAGAAGTGTCGACTCTGGAGTTCTTAGATGTTACCATTTCAGTCACAGTGCAAACGTCTCTCTCGGTGGCCGCCATACTCGCCGAAGAATGTCAGCAGTTGTGATCAGTAAGTGTCGCCATAAGGTACTTTCAGCTGTAGCTATATGTGCGACACAGTAACTGTGGGCCTTATTAGAGTGCAGGTACCTGTCAATAGCGATAGATTTTCTAGAGGCTGTTCCGGAGTCCGCTGTTCGCGATCGTACATGTTTATCAACTATTTCTTCTTGGTGAGCTCCACAGCCTCAGTAAGTCTGAAAGAGGGCGTCATTCCCCGAGGCTTTGTGTTAAATTATTATATTTCCACTAATAGTTTCCTATAATGCCCATTCTCAACTGCATCTGTACTAAACGTTGTGGGTTAATCGTCTTCGCTTCATGAAAAAATCGCGTGCCGTGCATATTTATGCACAGCGCACTAGTCAACGATCCACACCTTTCAATGTGTACCGCAAACCACACTACATCCACTTACCAAAGTAAATGATACACTAGCATAACAGCATGGGACAATCGTAGCTCTACTCGTTCATGTTTCCCAGTCTAAGAGTGCATAAACAATATATTCAAGCAAAAATGGTTCTTGGTGCCCAGAGAGTTTAGCGTCCGAGTAAATGACCATAAATGATATTCTACATTTATGTAATTCACTATAGGAGTGATGTTACGTTACTTTAATGTTAAAAAGCTAGCAAAGAGTGAATAATTAGTCGTAATATAGCAAGCACTAACTTCACCAAAGACTGAGGACTAGACTCTCTTGAATTATACGTGAGTAAGTCACATGTTATCCGCAATTTAGTTACATTTTTGTTTATTTTGGTAGTACTGTTGTCTTACGTTGATGACGCATGCTTTCTTTATTTGTTGTTATATTTTTGCAGTTTTCAAGCTGCTGGGTTAGTTTCGTTATTGTTGCCGTGCTGTTAACCATAGCTGCTCCGCTGTCTATTTGCACCAAAGAAGAGCAACGTTCAGTGATCCGTTTTTTTTTTTTGTGGTCAGAAGGCAAATCAGGGACCGAAATTCATCTATGACCTTCGGTACAGTACGGAGATAGTGCTGAACCACAACATGTCTGCGAATGGATTGAAAAATTCCAAAATGGTCGCACAAGTGTTGCCCACGGTGAAGTAACCGGACGACTGTTTAACGCTACTAATGGATAACTATTGACGAAGTGGCTCCAGAAACTGAAATTTGAAGTACTGGATCATCCTCCATATAGTCCCGATCGTGCCCCTCCTCATTAACACTTGTTTGGTGCACTGCAAATTATTCACGATTATGCCTACGAAAGCATCCACAATAGACTTGGGATTCATAAAGTTTGTGCAAGATGAGTCCCAAAACAACTCACACCGTTGCATAAACAAATGCGCTTGGACATCTGCAAAAAATATTTCGGTCTCTATGTTATCGAAGGGGACACTTCTTAGACAGGATCATTACTGGTAACGGAAAATTGATCCATCATTACGAGCCGGAAAGTAAACGGCGGAGTATGGAATGGAAACATCCAAATTCGCCGTGCAAGGAAAAGTTCAAGACCCAACCGTTCGCAGGAAAACTGAAGCTTACGGTTTTTTGGGACGCAGAAGGTCGAGTAATGGAACATTATGGGAAATGGGGCACAACAGTAAACAATGTACGTTACAGTGAGATGCTTACTGCCAGGCTACAGCCTGCAATTCAAAGCAAACGCCGAGGATTGCTGTCAAAAGAAGTTGCGTTGTTGCACGGCAATGCCCGTCCGCGTACTGCTGACCACACTGCTGAAACGCTCCAGAAACTGAAATTTGAAGTACTGGCTCATCCTCCATATAGTCTCGATCTTGCCCCTTCTGATTATCACTTGTTTGGTCCACTCAAATAGGCATTAAGGGGCCGTCGACTTGCCTCGGACGAAGCAGTGAAAGGAGCGGCGCATTCGTGGCTCGCAGCTCAACCGAGAGCCTTCTTGTATCAGGGCATCAGGAAGCTTGTACTACGATGGACTAAGTACGTCAAAACGCAGGGAGAGTATGTCGAAAAATGATGTTCTGGTAAGTTTCCTATATGATTACAATAAAATTTTATAACTACTTTGCGGATAATAATTGACTTACCCTCGTAAGAATAAAATGGTTCAAATGGCTCTGAGCACTATGGGACTTAACATCTATGGTCATCAGTCCGCTAGAACTTAGAACTACTTAAACCTAACTAACCTAAGGACAGCACACAACACCCAGTCATCACGAGGCAGAGAAAATCCCTAACCCCGCCGGGAATCGAACCCGGGATCCCGGGCGTGGGAAGCGAGAACGCTACCGCACGACCACGAGCTGCGGACTCGTAAGAATAAATGATTACTTCTTATACACTATACCTTTCTAGATACCTACATTATACTTTTGTAGTTATACGTGAGCAGCCACAATGTATACATACGTATAAGTCTTACATATTCAATTGGATACCAAATGGTGAGTGGGTTAATGAATTAAGTACCTACAAAACAATTACGCAAAGGTACTTTAGTTTTCCTTATATACTTAATCTTGCTTCTCAGAATGCAGTTCGCTATATATTATGTTCTTTTACATAGTGCCTGTACTCGTGGACTAACCATTGTAAGGAGTGCGTCAGAACTCTCCATTACATTGATTAAATACTACATCGAGTATCGAAAACAATGTAGCCAACTCATGGCTATCTTTGCATTGCGTAAGATTGGAAATAAATAAGTACTCAGATATCGATAGAAACAATCTGAGGGCGAAAAATGGGAGTGCGATTCTGAGCATCGTTGTGAGACGAGGTCTGTTGGCGAGAGTAAAATTTCAGTAGTGTTCGTCGAGAGCTCGGAGACGTGTCACGCTGCCCTCACGTCAGTTCTGCAGATATTACCACACTCAAGGCCTGTTTTCATTTATATGGCCAGGAGAGATTTACATGGCTTAACTACGCTTGAAGATGGAATTCAAGGTAAATGTAAATGTCGTGTGACTAGGGCCTCCCGTCTGGTAGACCGTTTGCCAGGTGCAAGTCTTTCGAGTTGACACCACTTCGCTGACTTGCGCGTCGATGGGGATGAAATAATGATGATTAGACAACAGAACACCCAGTCTCTGAGTAGAGAAAATCTCCGACTCAGCCGGGAATAGAACGCGGGACCTTCGGATTGATATTCTGTCGCGCTGACCACTCAGCTACCGGGGCGGACGGAATTAAAGGTAAAATTCGCAAGCATAGCGTAAAGTGCAATTACAGTGCTAGGCTCGTGATTGTTAGTCCAAGTTTGCAAGAATCCCATGTTTTACTTGTCAGTTAAAGAAGCTTCCTTATCCTCTTAATTATTCTCCAGAACCCACTCATAAAGATGCTGTGGTTATTAAATGTTAATGTAACTTTTAAATTGAAATAATTTGTTAATCTAGCACTTAGCCGATATTGATACTTATAAGGTCATTGCCAGGCATTTCGCCATTGTGAATACTTGTCAAACTATTATTGATCATGATGATTTCTGAAGTTTTAAAATAGAATTATTTTATGAAATCCCTTCTTACAAGATATTTAGCAGTTAACAGGACCCTAGCAAACTCCCTTTCATTAAATTTAATCTTATTAACAATAACCTTTAGCCGCTGCTGCTGCATGCTGCTGCGAATTGCTGCAAACCGATTGGAGAAAGGTAATCATCTAAAGAGGTGAGTGTAAAACTTGTGGTCAAAACAAAGACACTAACTCACCACAACATGACATGTACTCTAATCCAGTAAACTCCGTTGCACACGTCAGATTCTGTATCATTTGTAAATTCATATTCAAATACGCAGTCAGATAGCTTATCCAATTGTTAGTTTTAAGTTTTTCATGTAACGATCTGTTGAGAGCTTAAATGACAGTGAAACTGACACTCATACAATACCCACACAGTGTAATGCAGGTTAGATTCCGATTACTGGTAGCTCAGGTTCCTTATCGATTCCATTTTCACACAAGAACATAGGCTTCATTTTTTGTAGGTAAATTACACCATTTAGCGATTAGAATCAGATTACTGTACAATAAAATAGTCGTATAGAACAATGGCAGAATCCGCGCAGTTTTGTGTTAATACCTGCAGAGTGAGAAGGCCAAGAAGGCAGAGAGATATGAATATCGAATAAAAATACATGAGGAATGAAGTTCCAGCAGTTATTATATAGAAACAGACCACCTATCGCTCTGTCTTTGAGTATGAGTCTCTGAGTATAGAAAGGAGTTCAGTTAATTTTTGGACTGGTGTTACAAGACGGAGAGGCCAGAATAAGACAATCCAAGCGCACTGGAAATTATACTTCATGTGGCACAAATATTTTACTTAAAACTTGCCGACAGTGCCCATGCCTTACAACTTACAGAGTTTCCCAAGGAACATGTCTGTAGATAACTGACACGCGAAGTTACTTACGTGTGAAAAGAATTTCACATTCATTTAGCCTCATCGAAATCGCAAAGAACAAACACGAGGAATGAAGAGCCATGACTGAAACATGAGAAAGTAATCAACAAAATAGCTCGCTGCTACTGTTGGCAGTCACTTCGTTTGCGTAATGTCAGCACACGCATGTGGGCAGTTTTAATTAAATTTTAACGTTTGCCAACATGCCACTGGAAAGTTTACCGTCCGTTGTGTGAGCCAGATTAACGCCCCGTGTCTGTTCTACTACGGATTTTACGCAATTAGGCCGCTTGTTTTTCGGAGAAATTAGTGCAGTGCTTTGTTGTGCTTTTAATCAACAGTACAGCTAAAAGTAAATTGTTGCTTTAGAAATATCACATGATTCTCCTTTGTTTCGGACCGTAATGTTTCAAATAGGAGACAAAATGAACATGTTCGTGTGTGCATTTGCACATGTATGTATGTGTGTGTTTGTGTGTGTGTGTGTGTGTGTGTCTGTCAGAGAGAGAGACAAAGACAGACAGAGAGGTAGAGAGAGAGGCTTGGTGAGTGAGTTTCGATTTTATGTGTATGAGTGTGTGTGTGTGTGTGTGTGTGTGTGTGTGTGTGGAAAAAGAAAGGTGGAGGTCACCGGCTGTGTACAGTGTAGAAGATATTGAGTGATTTAAGGTTGTGACTGCCATTTGATATGCTTGGTAAATTTCTGCTAAAAGGCAGGTAACTTCATACAATGTCATCATTCTTGGGAAACATCATTCTTATAGAGGTTCAAAAGAAAATTTGGCCTTAATATGTCAGACAGCTGAGAAACGGACGACGAAATGACTATGATGCGTTGCTTAAAAGTTAAAAAGTAGTCCTACTACTGTATGTTGCCATTCACAATAGTTTTGTTTGTTAACTAAGGTACATGCTGAGTTGATACATTGCATTGCCGCCCAAATTCAGCTGATTCCTCCGCTTCTAGGCTGCTGTGCGTGAATTTCCAATACCTTTTGGGCACATAGTAACAGTTGACAGTATTTGAAATAGTCATTGAATCCATTGTTGTCGAAAAATACGAGGATTGTCCAGAGAGTAAATTCCGATCGGTCGCGAAATGGAAACCACGGGCAACAAACGGTAAAGCTTTGCATAAATGTGTTGGGCAGTGTATCTAGTATGCCCGTCGAACGTGTCGCGTCGCTCTTTTCAGTTCTGAGTGAACAGTGAGCACGTAAACATGCGTAGGGAATAGCGTCTCCCGCCAAGTAGGAGGGCTTAGTTAGAGATTTCGTCTGTGACACGCAGCCCACATAACACAGCTGTCGAACAGTTCCTTCTTCATGCCAATTATCGGCCTCACGCTGCACGAGGAATGAAGCCGCTACTGGAGCCTTTCCGATGAGAAGTGTTTGATCACACACAATACAGTCCGTAATTGGCTATCCCTCAGTCTCATCTCTGCTCACAAGAATCGCTGGCTATGAAGACAAAATTTTTCCACAGACAACGAGCTGCAGACCAGTGCAGATAACTGGCCGAAAGCACAGGCGGCTAGTTTCTATGACGAGGATATTGAAAAGTTGATACAACACTACCACAAAACTCGAAGATGGAGCGGCGGCAATGTAGAGAAGTAGGTGGAAGGTGTACCTAACTCTTGCAAATAAAACGTTTCTGCTTTCCACTGTCGTTTGCATTTCGCGACCGATCGGAACATACTTCTGGACAACCCTCGTACAGAAAAAGTTTTTCGCTATCATTAAAAACAATCTTCGGCATTTAGAACTGTGCTCACTTGATAGCGGCCATGATTGTAGACTGTTCTGAAAAAATCTCATCCTCAAGAATCATTCAGTGCATTACTTGATAATGTTTAACATGTGTACATAGCTAGCCCCAATAAAAGAAACAACTGTAAAAAGTTTGACAGTTATTGGTTACGTACTGCTGCTGATAAAATAACTAGTTTTTTTTTTTTTACTTTTTAGTGGGGAATGGGAGGGAACAGAGGGCAGTAAGACGAATTTTTCAGATTACTATCCTCTTACGGTACTTGGAAAATATAAAGAGCCTTAACTCCCAACAATTCTCTTTCATTTTATGAATGACTGAGCCATGGCTTGAAAGAAATCGGAGTATTCTGTTGCACAAGGAGTATTCTCCATGCTACTCTATCCTTTGCAAATCTCTTCATCTCCGAATAACTACTGCAACCTACATCCTTCTGAATCTGCTTATTGCATTAATTTTTTGGTCTCCCTATACGATTTGTATCCCCCCACCCCCACCCCATGCTTCCCTCCAGTACCAAATTGGACATTTCAAACGCTTCTATTCACTTCGTGTCTAAACTGTTTATCGTCCATGTTTCACTTACATACATGGCTACACTCCAGAAAAGAATTCGTAGCACTTACATCTATACTCGGTGTTAACAATTTTCTCTTCTTCAGAAATGCGTTTCTTACCATAGCCAGTCTGTACATTTTATATTCTCTGTACTTCGACCATCATGAATTATATTTTGCTGCCCAAAGAGAAAAAAATTTAAGAACTACAAAGAGACAGGGACTTACAGAGATGCGACCTGGATGAACTGAAAGAACCGTAAGCTATAGTGAGTCAGTTTCAGAGGGGGAATTAGCGACCGATTGATAAGAACAGAGGAAAGGAATACAGTAGAAGAAGGAATACAGTAGAAGAAGAATGAGGCCGGCTGGGGGAAAGGAAAGAAAGAGGAAATCGTCAGGTGGAATTTTGCACCGAGCATAATTTAATCGTACCTAGCACTTCGTTTAAGAATCACGAAAGAAAGTTGTATACGTGAAAGAGACCTGGAGACACCGTAATATTACAGAATGATTATATAATGGTTCGACAACAGGTCTTAGAGAGTTTCAGAGGAAGCATTATGGTACGATAGACAAGAACAGGGGAAAGGAATACAGTAGAACACGAACGTGTAGCTTTGAGAGGTGAAATAGTGAAGGCAGCAGAGGATCAAGTAGTTAAAAGGACGTGGGCTAATAGAAATCTTTGGGTAGCACAAGAGATATTGAATTTAACTGATGAAAGGACAAAACAAAAAAATGAAGTAAATGAGGGAAAACAAACGTCTAAAAAGTGAGACTGACAGGAAGTGGAAAATGGCTAAGCACGAATGGCTCGAAGAGAAATGTAGGGATTTAGAAGCATGTATCACTAGGAGAAAGACAAATTCCTCCTACAGAAAAATTATAGAGGCCTTTCGAGATAAGATAACGACCTCCATGAGTATCAAGAGCTCAGTAGGAAAACCAGCCCTAAGCAAAGGAGGGAAAGCAGACAGGTGGAACGAGTATGTAGTAACCGTTCCTGCTTAGCCATTTTGCTTTTCCTCTCAATCTTATTTTTAGACGTTTGTATTCCAGTTCACGTGCTTCATTTACTAAATTTTTATATTTTGTTCTTTCATCAGTTAAATTCAGTATCTCTAGTTCTAGCCAAGGATTCTTACTAGCCCTTGTCTTTTGACCTACTTGATCCTCGGCTGCTTTCACTATTTCACCTCTCAAAGCTACACGTTCGTGTTCTACTGTATTCCTTTCCCCTGTTCTTGTCTATCGTACCATAATGCTTCCTCTGAAACTCTCTAAGACCTGTTGTCGAACCATTATATAATCATTCTGTAATATTACGGTGTCTCCAGGTCTCTTTCACGTACACAACTTTCTTTCGTGATTCTTAAACGAAGTGCTAGGTACGATTAAATTATGCTCGGTGCAGAATTCCACCTGACGATTTCCTCTTTCTTTCCTTTCCCCCAGCCGGCAGCAGTGGCCGAGCGGTTCTAGGCCCTTCCGTCTGGAACCGCGCGACTCCTACGGTCGCAGGTGGATGTATGTGATGTCCTTAGGTTAGTTAGGTTTAAGTAGTTATAAGTTCTAGGGGACTGATGACCTCAGATGTTAAGTCCCATAGTGCTCAGAGCCATTTGAACCGTTTTTTTTCCTTTCTCCTAGTCCATAGTCACCTACTATTTTTCCTGGTTTTTCTCTTAAACTATACGATTAACTTCGTTCATGTCTTCATACCGTTCTTCAATCTAATCGTCATCTGCAGGACCCGTTCAGATATAAACTTTTCCTACTGTGATGGGACTTTGTGTCTGTCTTGGCTACGATAATGCATTCACTACGCTGTTCATAGTAGTTTATGCGCGCCCCTATATTCTTATTCATTATTTAACCTAGTCCTACATTACTCCTATTTCATTTTGTATTTGTAACCGTGTATTCGCCTTCCCAGAAATCCTGTTTCTCCTACGACCAAACTTCACTAACTCCCTCTATATCCTACTTTACCTACCCATATCCCCTTTTAAATTATCTAACCTACTTGCCCGATTAAGGGATCTGACAATCAACACTCTGATCCGTAGAATGCCAGTTCTCTTTCTCCTGATAATGACATCTTTCTCAGTAGCCCTCGTCCGGAGATCCGCATCAGGGGCTATACTGCGTCGGGAATATTTTACGCAAGAGGGTAACACCATCGTATAACAGTAGAGTAGAGCTGCATGCCTTCGGGAAAAACTGGAGCAGTAATATCCCTTTGCTTTCTCCTGTTTGCAGTACCAGCACAGCAAGGCCCTTTTGGTTGATGTTACAAGGCGAGATCAATTAATCTTCCAGACTGCTGCCCCAGCATCTACTGAAGAGGTTGCAGCCTTTGTTCAGGAACCACACGTCCGTCTGGTCTCTCAAAAGACACTTCTCCATTATGATTCCAGCTGCAGTACTGATATCTGTATCACTAAGGCACGCAAGCCTCCCTACCAAAGGCAACGTCCATGGTTCATGAGGTGGGGTGTTGGGGAGGGCTCTTCCTGTGTGAGTGACAATTTATATCATTAGAAGGTACTCTTGCTATATGAGAACACAATGTTTTATGTTATAGCAGTGACCGTGGCCAAAGCACTTGAATTTAGCTTCAGGCGATTTCTTAGCCACTTTTTTTCTTCAGATATAGCTCCAAATGCGTTCTTACAGTCCCCCAGGTAGAAATTTTGTCTCGATGAAAATAAATTTCCATGAGATGACGAGGTGTCTGTTCCCATCAGATTTTGACGAAATACACTCCTGGAAATTGAAATAAGAACACCGTGAATTCATTGTCCAGGAAGGGGAAACTTTATTGACACATTCCTGGGGTCAGATACATCACATGATCACACTGACAGAACCACAGGCACATAGACACAGGCAACAGAGCATGCACAATGTCGGCACGAGTACAGGGTATATCCACCTTTCGCAGCAATGCAGGCTGCTATTCTCCCATGGAGACGATCGTAGAGATGCTGGATGTAGTCCTGTGGAACGGCTTGCCATGCCATTTCCACCTGACGCCTTAGTTGGACCAGCGTTCGTGCTGGACGTGCAGACCGCGTGAGACGACGCTTCATCCAGTCCCAAACATGCTCAATGGGAGACAGATCCGGAGATCTTGCTGGCCAGGGTAGTTGACTTACACCTTCTAGAGCACGTTGGGTGGCACGGGATACATGCGGACGTGCATTGTCCTGTTGGAACAGCAAGTTCCCTTGCCGGTCTAGGAATGGTAGAACGATGGGTTCGATGACGGTTTGGATGTACCGTGCACTATTCAGTGTCCCCTCGACGATCACCAGTGGTGTACGGCCAGTGTAGGAGATCGCTCCCCACACCATGATGCCGGGTGTTGGCCCTGTGTGCCTCGGTCGTATGCAGTCCTGATTGTGGCGCTCACCTGCACGGCGCCAAACACGCATACGACCATCATTGGCACCAAGGCAGAAGCGACTCTCATCGCTGAAGACGACACGTCTTCATTCGTCCCTCCATTCACGCCTGTCGCGACACCACTGGAGGCGGGCTGCACGATGTTGGGGCGTGAGCGGAAGACGGCCTAACGGTGTGCGGGACCGTATCCCAGCTTCATGGAGACGGTTGCGAATGGTCCTCGCCGATACCCCAGGAGCAACAGTGTCCCTAATTTGCTGAGAAGTGGCAGTGCGGTCCCCTACGGCACTGCGTAGGATCCTACGGTCTTGTCGTGCATCCGTGCGTCGCTGCGGTCCGGTCCCAGGTCGACGGGCACGTGCACCTTCCGCCGACCACTGGCGACAACATCGATGTACTGTGGAGACCTCACGCACCACGTGTTGAGCAATTCGGCGGTACGTCCACCCGGCCTCCCGCATGCCCACTATACGCCCCCGCTCAAAGTCCGTCAACTGCACATACGGTTCACGTCCACGCTGTCGCGGCATGCTACCAGTGTTAAAGACTGCGATGGAGCTCCGTATGCCACGGCAAACTGGCTGACACTGACGGCGGCGGTGCACAAATGCTGCGCAGCTAGCGCCATTCGACGGCCAACACCGCGGTTCCTGGTGTGTCCGCTGTGCCGTGCGTGTGATCATTGCTTGTACAGCCCTCTCGCAGTGTCCGGAGCAAGTATGGTGGGTCTGACACACCGGTGTCAATGTGTTCTTTTTTCCACTTCCAGGAGTGTAACTATTTTCGGCCAGAATAATAAGAGTTTGTTGTTCTGAATAATTGTTTCCTTTCCTTATTGCCACACCTCTGACACAATTTTCATGAAACACTTCGTAAGAGAATGTGCTTGCCGCTATCAGTCTTAATTATTACTTCCCTGGAGAAGTACCCACCTGGAAGCCCTTTCGGCTCTGATAGAATCTGTGTGTTTGGAGACGACAGATCATGTTTCTGTACTACTCTAAAAAGCTGAGATGCTCATCAGGGTAAGTTTTAATCTTGACTCAGCTCCCCTAATGTGTGTCACTGTTCTAACTGTGAAAACTAGCGTAACTTCCCACAGCTTGCTCAAGAATGAGCAATTTAGGATTTCTTTTTTACAACGTAGTAAATTAAGGAAAACATATTTATTGTGGGCAGTTTTGTGCGAACTGGTGACATTTAAGAAATTACTTTTTGGACACTGGTGGAAGAGTTACAATTTCGTAAGTCTTACTGTTAAGAAATGCGTAGTGGTGCACTGAAAGAAAGAATTTTCCATTAAGAATGATACTTCTTAAATTTTGAAATAAAAAGAATCAACTACTCTACGTATCAAAGATAACTGTGGTTTATTTTGAAACTTAGACATTGTAGTTATGTCTGGAAGACACGGTTTGAATACACTGGCGCACGATGTATAACGGAACGCGTATTTAGCCGAGCTAATCGGTCGTCCAGTAATGCTATGAGGTAAGGTGAACGTGTCGTACGGCTGCTACTAGCAGGCCCAGCTCTCTGAGCAGCCCGTGGCAGTTCGGTCCCCCGGGTACGCGGCCGCTCCAGGTGAGACAGATGCGTCAGCAAAGGCTGAGCCCAGCACAGGGAATTCTTGAGACGGACGGTTGCTTAGGAGAACAGACAAGGCTACCGGTCCTGGTGGCCTATGAGACAAACTGAAAGACGACTTCTTAAAGCTCTCTGAGATAATAATTTACAATTTAATGCAGACCTGAATACGTCGGTGATCTCAGATAAACGAGACGAACCCAGTTACATAACAATATTTCAGTATCCTTAAAAGTACAGAAGCTAATATTTCGCAGTGAATAAACATTTACACAATTAACCTCTGCGTTACCGGTAACAATTTTTAATTGCTTCATGCGATTTCAACAAACCTCAGATGAGATCGTTGCACTATAGCTATCCTCTTTGGAAGCTACATTTCTGTATGTGTTTTATTTATTGGTTTATTACGTCTTTTATTTCAGTATATAAATGCTTGTCAGAACGTCGTATTCGCCACATTTACACAGAAAATGAACACAGCATCAATATATTTCTGTCATATCGCTGTATTTATTTAGTGAACGGTTTCCTACTTTGCCAATAACATCATTCAGATGTTGATTACAAGTGCTGTTAAAACTGTGCTAACTCAAAGGTGGTCAATAGCATATATTGACGGACACCATAATTAAGAACAGACACAAAAAGACGCTTCTGTTAAGAAGGCGTAAATTGTTGGCTGAATTATATTTAGCGACAATATGTTATATTTGACATGAGCGCACCTCTGCAAGAATACTGCCTTCTTTATTTATGGACAATTCTTTATATATGTTTAGTGTGAATGGTTAGAGTGTGACTAAATGTTTATAATATCCATTTAAAGGTTGTTGTAATACGTTAGTTTAGTACGGGAATGAAATCATGTCTGCAGAGCTTAAGGATGATGGCTTTCAGGCAATGCAAAAGATGATAGTAGGAGAATGCTACGGGAACGAAGTGGAGACAGGAACTTCTCGAGTGAAGAGCTGAAGCGAGCGATTCTAGACTCTTTCAGGTGAGGTCAAGAAAAAAGCAGATTCCAGTAACGTGAATAGTTCTGGGTGGTGAACGGCTGTTACCATACATTGACCTTCGAAGGTAAGGTTTGAATGGGTTCCAGAGTAGATTCTACAGTTGTGAAAAAACACAGTATGAGTTTCAGTTCTTTGCACTGCGTATGCTAATTTTCGAATCATTGTGTTAAACTCGGATCCGTTCAGAGGTGGTGAGTTATTCATGTAGAGTGATTACGAAATGGACTTAGTTTTCGCGTATCTTCGAAGACAATTTAGCTTGGGGATTTTGCTACCATTGTCATAACGCTCTCAACGTAACTTCATTGCATTTTAGAAGAATATTTCTGTCTATAATATACATGTTTATCGTATAAACACATTCCGTTTATTTCAGATGTCCAATCTTCAATAAACGTTGTTCTTGTTGCCTTCAGTCCCAAAAATGGTTTGATACAACCCTCCATGTTACTCTATCTTGTGCAACCTAGATCATTCTGAGTCTGGTCACTGTTTTCTGTTTTCATCTCTTCGTCTCCTTCTACGATCTTTACCAGCCCCCCCCCCCTCCCGCCACCCCCCCCACCGTTTTCCTCCAGTACTAAACTGATGATCTCTTGATGTCTCAGAAAGTGTCCTACCAACTGATCCCTTCTTTTAATCGACTGTGCCACATATTACTTTTCTCTCCAATTTTATTCTGTACTTCCTCGTTAGTTACGTTATCCAGCCACTTAATCTTCAGCATTCTTCTATAGCATCACATTTCGAAAGCTTCTGTTCTCTTTTATCTGAACTGTTTGTCGTCCATGTTTCACTTCCATACATGGCTATACTCTACACAACTATTTTCAGAAAAGACGTCCTGACACCTAAAACTGTACTCGACGTTAACAAATTTCTCTTCTTCAGAAGTGCTTTTCTCTCCATTGCCCGTCTACATTTTATATAGTCTCTACTTTAACCATCATCAGTTGTTTTGCTGCCCAAATAGCATAACTCATCTACTGCTTTAAGTGTGTCGCTTCCTGATCTGATTCCTTTAGCGTCACCCGAGTTCATTTCATTCCATTACCCTTGTTCTGTTTTTGTTGATGTTCATCTTCTATCCTCTTTCTAAAACACTGTCCATTCCGTTCAAGTGCTCTTACAACTGCTTTGTTGCCTCTGACTCAATCAAAACGTCATCGGCAAACCACAAAGCTTTTATTTCTTCTCCCTGGACTTCAGTATCTACTCCATATTTTTCTTTTGTTTTATTTACTGCTTGCTCAGTATACAGATTGAATAATATCAAGGATAGGCTATACAGCCCTGTCTCACTCCCTTCTCAACCACTGCTTCCCTTTCATGCCCCTCGAATGCCATCTAGTTTCTCTAAAAATCGTAAATAGCCTTTCGCTCTCTGTATTTTACCCCTGGCACCTTTACAATTGGAAAGAGAATGTTCCAGTCAACATTGTCAAGGCTTTCTCTAAGTCAGCAAATGCTATAAACGTAGGTTTGCCTTTCCTTAACCTATATATATGGGAAGTAACTGGGTAAGTATTGTCTCACGTGTTTCCACATTTCTCGAGAATCCGAACTGAACCTCCCTGAGGTCGGATTCACCGAGTTTATCTATTGTTCTGTAAAGTTTTCGTGTTAGTATTTTGCAACCAAGACTTATGAAACTGATAGTTTGGTAATTTTCACACCTGTCAGCACCTGCTTCTTTTGGAATTGGAATTACTATATCTTCTTGGAGCTGAGGGTATTTCGCCTGTGTCATATTCTTGCTTACCAGATGTAAGAGTTTTGTCAAGGCTGGCTCTCCCAAGACTACCAGTAGTTCTAACGGAATGTTGTCTACTCCTGTGACCTGGTGTCCACTTAGGTCTTTCAGTACTCTCTCAAATTCTTAACTCAGTATCATATCTCCCACCTCATCTCCACCTACGCCTCTTCCATTTCCACGATATTTCCCTGAAGTACTCAACATTATTCAACATAATTCTGTTGTCTACATCAGTTGCAGGCGCATCTGTTACAGATGTTAAAATAGAGCCTTTGTTTTCAATTATTCGTTTAACTTTTATTTTGTGTTTCTGTGTGTTTTATTAACTCGCAATTCTAGCCAATGCATGGACTATTTGTCAGCAGGATCACAGCTAAAGAATATTTACTGCAGCGAGTTGGCTGCAGGACGTGAAAGCAGAGGTGCGCCGCTCGAATCTATGACTACATCGAACTCTTCTTTTTTAAACAGAGCCGTGCATAGCCCAGGTACCTAAAGCATGAGTAACCACAAATAAAAACGCAAATGTTTTCCTCGTATAGGACGCTGTTTGGAAGATATTCGCTAGCAGTAACATTTAGTCCAAATTGTAACTGGGTTTCTTTCGTCCCGGATATGAGTTAAATCCTCTTAGAATTACCCTGGAATTCTAACACTTTACCAATTCTGCTATCCATGTCCCAAATCTGTAGCATGATGGGCAGTATGAGTCGGAGCTCTGAGCATAAGATTTTGGAGCACTGGCGTGCGTGAGAATCGATAGCAGAATGTGGGTGTGGGGAAGTTCAGCGTGGAATCTCAAGAAAGGAGAAGAAGACTACGCGGAACGTGCTGAGTTCAAGTTTGCAGCGGCCAACAGCAGCCGAGGCCTGGACGCGGCTTTGGCGGCAGTGGTGGCCATGGCAATGCTGGCGACTTCGAGTTCATCAGCATCGAGACTTCGGGGAGCAGAAGTACAGCAGAAGCAGACAGCATGGCTGATAAGTAATTTCATCGATACTGTTCAAATGTGTGAACCTGTGGCATCATCGTCAGTGATGGAGCTTCCAAGAATGAAGCAGTCGTCCAACTTGCGTGACCGCGAGGGATTAGCCGAGCAGTCATGGACTCTGCGGCTGGTACCGGCGGAGGTTCGAGTCCTCCCTCGGACATGTGTGTGTGTGTTTGTCCTTAGGATAATTTATGTTAAGTAGTGTGTAAGCTTAGGGACTGATGACCTTAGCAGTTCAGTCCCATAAGATTTCGCACACTTTTGAACATTTGCACTTGCATGGTTCAGATAATGTTAGCGGGACAGATAGTAAACCATCTGTACATGGTGATGCACAGTCATGGGCAGATTTAATGAATGCTTCAATTACAACCAATGAATTGTTTGAGAACTGTTTGCTCAACAAATTCTGGGGTGAAGCGAACCAACGCGACATCAGAATGAATTCCTAAACCGACCAAATATCAAATACGAAAAGAGGGCAATGCGAACTTTTTGTGTGCTTGAACTAACTAAACTGACCCATATAAATTGTCCGCTGAGAATGTTGTCGGAGGTTATGACGCTCAAGAGACGAGTATTGGAATATTTACAATGGGATCTTGTCCGCGGTCCGATTTATTCCATTGATGAGTTTTTAGATTTTGTTGAGAAAACTGAACAGAGGCTGATACTCATTGCTCATAATGAAAATAGCAGAATGGGAAATAGACAGCGGAACAGAAACGATAATAATACTGACAATAATTACAATCAAATGGTTCAAATGGCTCTGAGCACTATGGGACTCAACTGCTGTGGTCATCAGTCCCCTAGAACTTAGAACTACTTAAACCTAACTAACCTAAGAACATCACACACATCCATGCCCGAGGCAGGATTCGAACCTGCGACCGTAGCAGTCGCACGGTTCCGAACTGCGTGCCTGGAACCGCGAGACCACCGCGGCCGGCAATTACAATCATTATAAGAGAAATAACTACAACCGTAATATTAATTTTCTCAGGGGAAATAGAAACGCCAACTTTCGTAACGAAAATCAAAACTAGGAACGACGATTCGAGGGGCAGGAGTCTCATGAAATGCTACGACAGAATACGAGGCCAGGAAATTAGAGATCCCCGCGTATCAGATTCAGAGACGGGCGTGGAAAAAGTCACGTTATTTTGAAAATTCTCGGAATCGAGGTTCAAATGGTTCAGATGGCTGTAAGCACTATGGGAATTAACATCTGAGGTCATCAGTCCCCTAGTCTTAGAACTACTTAAACCTAACTAACCTAAGGTCATCACACACATCCATGCCCGAGGCAGGATTCGAACCTGCGACCGTAGCAGCCGCGTGGTTCCGGCCTGAAACGCCTACAATCGTTCGGCCACCGCGGCCGGCTGGAATCGAGGTGATGCAAAACTTTTTTTTTTGATGTGTGTATGATGTATCGACGGATGTAATGCATGTGTTAAGTAATGAAATTTACGAGTTATCAGTGGTTGTTAATAGAGTTAAATATGATAAAGTATGTAATATTTAGGCAGAAATAAGTAAGGATTTGTTTAAGAAAGATGCAGTTCTAAGTTAAGTGGTTAATTGTGAAAATGTTGCACCTACTGATATCGTTAAGTTCAGAGGAAGCGAGCAGTATATTTGATGCTAATGAGGATGATGAAACTATGGGTTATGAGGGTGGTTTAAATCTTACAGTTATGTTGGAGGTAGATGAGGAGAATCTAGGAATGGTTACTGAAATTGGGGGTTGTTCTGAAATTATAATGTGTATCATAAATATGGAGGAGAAAGGAATGGATACTGAAAATGAAATCTTGAGGGAACGGTGTTCAGAGAGGGGTGAAATTAAAAATGTGCACTTTATAAGTGAAATGAACGTTGCTGATGACGAAAGAATATATGTGTTTGTCGAAGTAAAAAATGGTTGCCAACAGAAGTCACAAATTCTGATGGTAAACGTAAGAGTCGGTTGATAATTGGAAAAGGTGAATAAAAGAGTAAAAGTGAGATTAAAAAAGATATTCACACTGGCGGAATAAATGTAACTGGCAACAGTGGCAGAATCGCACCTTGTAAAAGAAAAACGGTGTGTTTATTGATACACGTGTGTGTGTAAGTGTATTTTCATGTGTAGTTTTAAGAATTTTGGGGAGTTTTTTCAGTTCTGTGTAAAGGTTAATTCGATATATTTAAGTTGGAAGTAATAAAAATGGAAGCATAATTTAGTCCAAGGAATGAGTAAATATTGGCAACAGTAATCTAGGTTCGAGGAGGTTGGCAGAACAATATTGGATGTGAAATTTCAAATATTCATTTACATGTGTTACCTGTAGTATTTTGGATGGGTTTCTCGTACAATATGTGTAGTTTATTTGTAATTACTCTTCGAACAAAAAAAGCGTGTGCGACTCGACCCTATAGCCACATCGAGCTGTTCTATTTAATCAGAGCCCAGGTACGTAAAGTAAGAGTAACCACAGGTAAAGAAGCAGATGATTTGCTCGTATGGAAGGCTGTTTGGAAGAATAATTTCTCACCAGCAGTAACCGTTAAGTGCTGTTGCAGATGGCGCCAACTGTTAATCGATGCGTCCAAATGGTTCAAATGGATCTGAGCACTATGGGACTTAACATCTCAGGTCATCAGTCGCCTAGAAGTTAGAACTACTTAAACCTAACTAACCTAAGGACATCACACACATCCACGCCCGAGGCAGGATTCGAAACTGCGACCGTAGCGGTCGCGCGGTTCCAGACTGAAGCGCCTAGAACCACTCGGCCACCACCGGCCGGCGCAGAATCTTTGATGGGGAATTATAATCTAATCGTATTTCGGGTGGTGGTAATGAATACGAGGAAAACTTGCGAGCGTGTGTTATTGACTGAGAAATGAATGTAAAAAAAAATAAAAATAAAAAAAAGATTTCCTTCGTCATTGGACAATTGTCATATGTGTTATTTTTAACGGACATCTATGAGGTTACGAAGAGGAAACGCTCTTTGTTAATTGCATCCATACATGTACTGAGGAGTGTGCAGGTGGTAATTACTTATCTGGCAGCAACTACTCTAACAAGGATTGTGAGGCACTAGCATTTTCCAATAGCCGAATATTTCAGGTGTATCAGAAGCGAGGACTCATAATTTGTCTCATTGTTTAATTTGTTTCACGGTCCTCAAGTTTTAAATCATTCAAGGTAGTACGGCTATCAGCACAAAAAACTTCACTAAACATTTAGTGAGACCTATTCGTAATCGAAACCCTTTACTTTATCCAGAAAAGAGTTTCACTCTAAGAGCATAATATGATCGCGACATCTCATAAAGCTTTCACGCAATGTGTATCACACGTATTCGGTTTAATAATGCGTATTTGTTCTATGGCCTTCACAACATTATACATCTGCATCTCGTAGCAACGCATTATTATCACTTCTGTTATATCTCTTGTAGGTCGTACACGACGATTATCTTATCTCAATCAGATAGTATTATGCCGCGAGTCCCACGTCTAACGTCATTCAAAGAGTTAATTTCCGTGTTGCCTCTTTCTAAGGGGTAGTGATATACATAAGAGGCAATCAAAATGTTTCCATTTGAGGGCGTTGCTGCAGCGTATGTGCAACCCAGCGCTATTCTGTTTTGGATATACAGGCTATTCGGAAATTTCCGACAGGGTACAAACTTTTAGGACTTGTAGAGGGGAGTGAGTACATAATATTTTGAAGAGGAATCCATCATCGTAAACGTCGATTGTTTCAATGCAGATTTGTGAAGTGTCAACGTCTACTGAAGAAGTGAAAATAGTCTCATAGCTGCTTGTCCTGGTAAGCGATAGGGTAGAATGGACGACGTGTTCTTGTGGGGTCGTATGCAAAGTTCAATTTACGAGACATCTGTAGAGACAGGCAAAGATTAGCTGGCACGATTTCTGGGCGCTGGACAAGAAACTGAGGAGACGACAGATGGGATGGAGCCTGTGTACCAGAACATGAATCGTTGGTACAATGTCTGTAACGTTGGTGGTGGCCACATCGAGCCGCTGTTGTAATCCACCAGTAAAAATTTTATTGATGTCCGTCAATCAGCAGCGGAAAGCACGTTTCAAGAATATAAATAATCAGTCGTTAGCGGCAGAAATTTTTAAATTTATTTATTTCAGTCTTTGATCACAATATGAATACTTTAGACGACTACCGGTTTCAGTCCGCAATGGCCATCCTCAGATCTTTTTTACACGATGTCCTAACTAAAGTGATAAGGTCATAATGGCATTGTCAAAACATATAAATATAATCAGCACAGCATCGTCATAAAGATGTTATTTGTTATATCCCTCCCACACGCTCTAGCATTGTACAAAAGTTTTCAAATACACAAGTACACGAACTATTTCTTCGTTGACTGGACTAGAAATTCTAGATGTACATGTTACGTAGAAAATAAGAAAGTGCCAAAAATGATTCTCTCTAAAAGAAAGAACAGTTGAAGGACGAGGGAACACTCATTATAGTAAGACAGCAATTTCGAATGCGTATCATTCGCAGTTTACATTTTTATGTGGATATTTAAACTTGTGTAATGTTTTGAAACTATCGATTCATTTTGGTTTTGTTTTGGAATGTATATTACATATTGTTTACGTTTTTTTAATTAATTAATTTTCATGTTTTTTTTCTCAACGTAAGAAGATTATCCCACTACTAAAATAAAGTTTATCATAATAAATAGATTGGTTTTACGTCTCATTAAACCGAGCGACCGGTCACGGAACTAAGTATCAATCGCAGAACGACTTGTCTGGCTAAACAGTAATAAATAGTATACAGAGATGTTTATCATGTTTCGGTGCCTCTATTATCGAAAATTGTATAAAATCGCTAAAGTAGCTCCTTCACAAGATGTATGAGCAGTAGTACGTGCAGTGGTGCAGAGACGAATAGCTGTGCCACACATGGATAAATCGGAGAAAAAAATCTAAGACTATATTTCACTTTACCAAAGCATTTAAAATAAAATAGACTTTTAAGGTTTCTCGCAGTTATTGTCCTGTTTTACTCTACTGAGAAGAGATCGGCTTTTAGTGGTGTAATATGTCTCGTATGCGTGCGTGTGCGTGTGTGTGTGTGTGTGTGTGTGTGTGTGTGTGTGTGTGTGTACGTGTGGTTGGGCGGTTGGGGGTGGGGGTTGGAAGGGTGGAGGGTTGTGTCAAAGACAATCTGTGCGAATTTAGTACAAGGGCTGTAGGCACGTAGGATGTACGTGCCATGGGGGTCCCCATGACTGTATTTGAGCCCGTGGCAGTGGCAGCAAAGGGCTTGGAATATTAGTTGAGCGAGATAGATAGTGTCTTAAAAAAGTGCTTACAAGATGAACATCGACTTAACTGGGATTACGTCGAAAAATAAATGCGTTGTATTCTATCCTCATATTATATTTAAATAAATTCAATTTTTTATTGAATGACCCTTGTTGTTTCTACCACTTCAAGTGTTCAAAACAATAGCAGTCTGACATCGTATTGCGCACTTACCGTTGCCTGCTGAGGCGACCATTGGCTTTCGCTTAGACTGCTGAAGACCAAACAAAGTGGCGGTTGGCATAATGAATTTTCAGTTAGCACAGACTGTGCGGTAATTTCAAACTCCCTGACAGAATAAAACTGTGTGCCGGAATGGCACTGGAATTCAGGACCTCCTCCATTTACATGGCAGTGTGGTACCGGCTGAATCATCCAAGTATTACTCACGACCCGCCCTCACAGTTTTACTTCTGCCGGTACCTCATCTTCTACCTTCGAAACTTAACAAAAGTTTTCCAAATGGTTCAAATGGCTCTGAGCACTATGGGGCTTAACATCTGAGGTCATCAGTCCCCTACACCTAGAACACTTAAACCTAACTAACCTAAGGACATCACACACATCCACGCCCGAGGCTGGATTCGGACCTGCGACCGTAGCAGCAGCGCGGTTCCAGACGGAAGTGCCTAGAACTTCTCGGCCACAGCGGCACGCTAGAAAAGTTTTTCTGCGTAACATATGGTACTAGTGCATCTGGAACATAGGGTACTGCGGAGACTTGTCTTAGCCGCATCTACGACAATTGTTACCAGAATGAAATTTTACTCTGCAGCGGAGTGTGTCCTGATTAAAAGTTTCTAGTAGAGTAAAAAAGTGTGCTGGACCGGGACTAGAGACTGGGACCTTAGTGTGATATAGTGATTATATTTCAGTATTCGGTTTATTTCGGTACACAGGGTGACTCAGAACTCCATCTACAAAATTTCGGGGGTTGTTTCGGGAAATTATCAGTGCAAATTTTTCGTCTGAGGATTGTTATCAGTGCTCTGTAGTCTGCGTTGTACGTTTAGTAATTGCACGTTACAAGTTTATCACGGTTGTAAAGATATTTTCACGGAAAATGAGGTAATTTTAGTAACAAACTGTATTTACCATATTTACATTATTACTGCGCAACGTGCTAATGGTTACACTGGCTCATCATAACAAAGAATTCATGACCCAGTAACATGACCCGATTGCAGGATATGTAGCCCTGCAAAAGCTGTACCTTTTTCTTAGAAATCAACAGTCAACTCAACCACATCTGAGATCAATAAAAGTCAGTTAAGATACTTGGAAACCCTTATCTTTTGAATGACGACTACCAACGCCTATAACTGACACTAAACAAATTTATTATTACAGACGTGCTCATATTTGTGAAGCTCACCGCTGTATTGACCTTAGGTTTTGCAGCGTGAAGTACGACTATTACTGATACACAAAATATGCAAAATTTAGCATTTGCTGGAGACGTCTATCATACTGAAGTGTCCTGAGTTGCTCTAGATATAATTGATGTAGAAATTCATTTACAAAAGTGTGTGTGGATATAAGCAAGAGCACATAATGAATTGATGACAGCAAACCATGTCTGTGTAACGAACGTCAGTTTGCACATTTTGTTAAAGGACACCTATATTGTTCACATCTTGCTACACTATGTGATCAAAAGTATCTGGACACCTGGCTTAAAATGACTTACAAGTTCGTGCACCCTCCATCGGTAATGCTGAAATTCAATAGGGTGTTGCCCCACCTTTAGTCTTGATGACAGCTTCCACTCTCACAGGCATACGTTCAATCAGGTGCTGGATGGTTTCTTGGGGAATGGCAGCCCATTCTGCACGGAGTGCTGCACTGAGGAGAGGTATCGATGTCGATCGGTGAGGCCTGGCACAAAGTCTGCGTTCCAAAATATCGCAAAGGTGTTCTGTAGAATTCAGGTCAGGACTCTGTGCAGGTCAGTCCATTACAGAGACGTTATTGTCGTGGAACCACTCCACCACAGGCCGTACGTTATGAAAAGGTGCTCGATCGTGCTGAAAGATGCAATCGTCATCCCCGAATTGCTCTTCAACAGTGGGAAGCAAGAAGGTGCTTAAAAAATCAATTTAGACCTGTGCTGCGATAGTGCCACGCTAAACAACAAAGGATGCAAGCCCCCTCCATGAGAAACACAACCACACTTTAACACTACCGCCTCCGAATTTTACTGTTGGCACTACACAACCCGGCAGATGACATTCACCAGGTATTCGCCATGCCCACAATCTGCCACCGGAACACCACATCGTGAACCATTATTCGTCACTCCACACAACGTTTTTCCACTGTTCAATCGTCCAATGTTTACGCTCCTTACACCGCTACGGTCGCAGGTTCGAATGCTGCCTTGGGCATGGATGTGTGTGATGTCCTTAGGTTAGTTAGGTTTAACTAGTTCTAAGTTCTAGGGGACTGATGGCCTCAGATGTTAAGTCCCATCGTGCTCAGAGCCATTTTTGTGGCTTATGAGCAGCATCTTCACTGTGAAATCGAAGTTTTTTCACCTCCCGCCTAACTGTCACAGTACTTGCAGTGGACCCTGATGCAGTTTGGAATTCATGTGTGATGGTCTGGATAGATGTCTGCCTATTACACATTACGGCCCTCTTCAACTTTCTGCTGTCTTTGTCAGCCAACAGACGAGGTCGACCTCTACGCTTTTGTGCTGCTCGTGTCCCTTCACGTTTCCACTTCACTACCACATCGGAAACAGTGGACCTAGGGATGTTGAGGAGTGTGGACGTATGACACAAGTGACACCCAGTCACCTGACCTCGTTCGAAGTCTATGAGTTCCGCGGAGTTTTCCATTCTGTTCTCTCACGATGTCTAATGACTACTGAGGTTGCTGATACGGAGTAAGTGGTAGTAGGTGTCAGCACAATGCACCTAATATGACAAACGTTGTTCCTGGGGTGTACGGATACTTTTGATCACATAGTGTACTTTCTACACCTGCACTCCCGCATTCTTGTCAGGTAGCCGGCGCAGAGTGGCCGATTCATTAGTAATATTCTGTAACCGTTCTCTGTCAGGTAGAAACCAACACGCTACACACTACACACTGGCCAAATTCCATCCTCGTGTGGGTGCCGCGAGTAAGTCATTTGTCAGGCCGGCAGCTGCGCCGTGCTCACGGCGCTGAAGTGCTGAAACTCGGGAATTGGAGAAATGGAGGGGCCGTTTGTCAAACTCAAACTGAGTAACGACTGCGGCTGCGCTAACCAAAGTTTGCAGACCACGTGTGCAGAGCGTAGATTTATCTTCCGCACGCGAAACGAGCTCTTTACCACAGAACCGACTCTCTCTCCCTCTCTGTCTTCTCAACCACATAAATGGACGCTGTGAGGCTGGAGTCGCAAGTAACTATTTTAAGCTCCTACAGAAGTTTTGGTAGTCTATATACTAACCCACCGTGTTTTTCTGTCTATACAGAAACTGGTGTAAGCATTTTGATAATATTTTCCCTAATACGTACCCTGTTGTGTAGAACGTAAGAACTACAGTAAACTTCGCGTGATAAGTCACTGCCAAGTAACAACTCTCGACGAACCTTGAACTGTGTATAGAAACAAAAGCCATAGTGTGATACAGAAGATAACTGAAAGAAATAAGCAACGAGCCGAACAAAAATGGCACTTTTATGCAGACAATAATTACACTGGAGTCATCGAGATGTGTGACGGTCCCCTGGATATTACAAAAGGAGGTACATAGTTCTTAATAGTGCGTGTAAGCAGTACGCATAGATATGCATTCCCTGAACCGTGCTTTCAAGCTAGCAACGAGATGCGTAAGGAGTTTTTGTTAGTCAATCCATTCCTCTCCTAGTGCAGATGATACCTGCTCATAGTTGGTGCATATGGATGTGACGTGTGCCACACGTGCTTGATGGCATTTAAGTCGAGGGAATGTTCAATCCAGACCATTCGTTGCCACCGCCATCATTCATAAAATGTATTATGTATGACATTGGCGCTATACAGTCAGGTGTGTGTAACACGCAGCAATTTGCTACTAAATATCTGAGGTGCTCCCATTTGTCGAGTGAAACACGTCAATAAAGGATTATTGTATATGACTAGTGGTTGATGTATAATTTTAATTTCTAACAGTCACTGCTCCCCATGGAGGTGACGCTTGTGCTCGCTACATTGCGTGTTCATTGTTCTAAAAGTCATCGCAAATTCAATTCTTTTCTTCTAGCACGTAGATTTTCTCTCAGTGTTGAATCTCTGCTGTTGCCTCTTTATGATCAAATGATGACTGCATTTCATTGTTTCAGTTTCTTGTTTGTGAAGATTCATGTTTAATCATCATGTTCTAGTTGTTCAGATTTTCTGTGTTTTTTTCCGATTATTTATATCTTCCTCTGTCTCCGTTTCCCCCGTTAGAACTATAATAATGCAGCGGGCATTCTTTTTTCAATGTTACTGTATAATGGGCTCACTCACATTGTATAGACTTCTGGTTGTTTTATGTACTATCTGTATTTGTATAACATTTTCCTATTTCCAGACAGCTGTTCTTCATGGTATATCAGTCTCAGGGTATAAAAGTAACAGCGAATACATTGAAAAGTAAGTAAATTTCTCTATAAGTAATATATATATATATATATATATATATATATATATATATATATATATATATGTGTGTGTGTGTGTGTGTGTGTGTGTGTGTATGTATGTATATATATACTGCATATCATTTTCAGGGCCGGATGGTGAAATCCCACTGAGTCTGGTTTAGGAGTAGCAACAGCAGTTACTGCTTTAAAGCAAGCCATAAAAATACATGTGGAGTGCAGAATATTTGAATTGTTATACATGTTCCTTACGCTGTTTCCTGTGAAAACACAGCTTCAGCTAATACTTGGTTTTGATAATTTGCTATACATATGAATATGCTGACAAGTCAGTTTTCCTCAATGTAATAGAGGTTTATTGAGGTCACGTAACACTATCCCAAAGGTGATTGTAACTATCCGATATGAAAGTGTTTGACGTTTAAATCACGAATCTCACTGTTTCATATATTTAACGCTCTACGTAATCGCCAACAGTTAATAAATGTTAAAAAGCAATGGCAGCTAGAGAGGTGCGCATTCATTAGCAGTGTTACTCTCACGAGTTTTAGTTGCATAAGTGGTAGTCAAATAAAAACAAGATAAATGGAAAAATGTAAGTAAACTGTTAATTATTTCAAAAGTAATTGCCATTACTGTCAGTGCATTTACCCCTCAGTGAGACAACACCTTCTTGGAAAAATGTTTTCCGTGTCCTACGGAACCAAAGCGTGCACTCCGAACCAATCGACGGCTACGAATATCTGTGCTGGGGGCTGCAAAAGTATGGAAATAGCATGGGGAGAGATCGGAACTCAATGGAGCAGTTGTAAGGGCTTCCCAGCGAAACTTCTGTAGCGTAGTCGAAACAGCCTTGGCAACACGTGGGCTCGTCCATAGCTTCACATACCCTCCTTCAAGCTTCAGCTGCCTCCTCCACATAGATTTTAGACGGCGTGGGTGCTATAGTACACCATTGCCATAGCCCATTTGTAACAGGAAACTGCGATGATACTGAAATCTACATTCTTACAGTTCTCATACAACCAGGATTGTGTTACAGTTCATGTACGTGCTGGAAACATTCGATGTGATACAGGGTGGATGACATTTAGAAATTATTTGAAACAACGTTAACGAAGAATAGAAATAAGCCAATCGCGTACAATGTAAAATAAGATGTAATTAGACGTTCCAAATCTCGGAAAAAAAGATAAAGAATAACAGAAGTATATAAATCATGTAAAATATCTAAAAACTTGTGTGGGAAAGCAAGATAGGAGCTTATCTCGAAGGTCAACTTGTAACTCGAGGGAGCAACAGAAGGATAGAAAGAAAATTATCACAGAAATAAAGGCTCACGAGAAATACAGTACGAACCAAAACACTCCATCCATCAAGTTTAGGAAGCTGTGCAAAACTGTTTCCTCACTATTTTAGCACCAGGTAGCGGTGATCCCGTTGACTCGTTACAGAGCAATAATGTAACTATTGCTAATTCGAATTGTTATTGCTTTCTTTCTACGAAACCACCTCCATAACAGCGAAAAAGCCTGCAGCTTGCAGTTACAAGAAAGTACAACACAAAGCACAGAACAACGCGGAATTACTGCGACATGGTGCAACCGCTGCGGGAATAATATCGATGTTCCTATGTTCCACTGCATTAAGTGGATTCATACTCGAGGTGCATATCATCAGAAAAACTATCCATACTGCTGTGTACCACGGTTAACGAACAACTAACACTGCCGGAAAACAATCCAGGGACAGAACAGAGCAGTAGGGGTATGATATACAGAGGGTGAAATGCAAAGTTGGCGTTTCTGTTGACAACAGGTAGTACCAACAGCATTTTGGTTAACCTGAACAAATTAATCCTGTAGAACAAAAGTTACAGGATGCTTTTCATTTATGGTCTTAATGTTCCTCTGATTCCTACATTACATGTTTCCCCAGCTGATTATAGGTATCTCAGCTCGTTGAACGCTACAATAGCGGAGTACGATACGACTAGTGTTGAACTATCAGACATCTTGCGCCTAAAACTGACCATTTCACCACACCCAGTCTGAGACTTCTCGTGCTGCCCCCCCCCCCCCGTCCCTCCCCTCCTGTCTTTCACTTGTTAGTACAGTCGCCTCTTGTTAGTACACTCGATATTGCTGGTACTCATATACGCGCGACCGGTGTTTCCATAAATGCGCACACTTCTTATTCCTTATGGTTTCTTTATTATTAAATGAGTGTAGAAAAATATTTTAAATAAGTCATGGGTTGCATATTCTGCACAATATCATCTAAATATGTAGAAAAACAGTAGTTAACTTGAAAGCCTCCGTATTCTTTTATATATGGAGCAGAATACTTCACTGTTACGAGCTCGGTGAAAATGCACTGCAAATATTTGCACTTTTTATACAAAATATTTTTAATCCCTGCATGAGTAATGACACGATCTGATTACTTTTTTATTCATATACTCACAGGAAGAAAATACTTTCTTAGTGCAACCTGTAACTTAGGGGAACTTGAAAACATACTCCAAGTAAATAGAGCATCGCTATCTTTACATTCTAACCTCCTGATACGTTCTGAAAATATTTCTACTTGCTCCCTTATAAATCTTATAGAGAAAAAAAAAAGTGCAATGAGGATGAAAAACCTCACTTAGAATGGTCTGACGTCTGTTCACAACGACAAGAATAGCTATAATTACTACGAACGTACTCAAGATCAGCAATAATTCTTGAAGTTATCAGCAATAAAGTCTATCTTATACTTGCTGTAAAATGTAAGAAAACAGCTGAAAATGGTTACGCTGATAACACCTTGTCATAGAAATGATTCTGCTGAAACCAGAACAATTCAATTAAATTGCAGTCGAGAAAACTTCCTATTTAAGAAAGTATTCACGATGGTATACGAACAACTTTTGAAAACGTAATAATTGGATGAATGAATGTGGTATCAAAATAACTAAAGATGAATTTAGAATAATTTTGTATCAAAGTTCAATAAACAAATTATAAATTGCAGTAGCGTGGTTACATATGTCCTCCATCGCATCACGTGAAGTAAAATTCCACAAAGCGTTTGAATCGGAACAAAAAGGAACCGCACATCATTTCAAATTCCCATAGTAATATTACACTATCCTGTTACATTAATATTGCTATCTATCAAAAGCCGGAATAATCAGCGTATCGTTGCAAGACGTGCAAGAAGATTCAGTGAGGTTCTGCAAGATACCAACAGTGATGTGGGGCCATGCCCACACCAGGGACCTGCACAGCTGCGGTAGGGTTCTCGGTTGAGGATCCATGGCGTGAACACACGATCGAGATGGTCTCTCAGATTCTCAAAAATGGTTCAAATGGCTCTGAGCACTATGGGACTTAACATCTATGGTCATCAGTCCCCTAGAACTTAGAACTACTTAAACCTAACTAACCTAAGGACATCACACAACACCCAGCCATCACGAGGCAGAGAAGTCTCAGATTCTCGATTGGGTTTAGACGTGCGGAGTTTGATGCCATGTGCAGTAAGGTAAACTCAACCTGTTGCTCGTCGAACCACGCATTGTACTGAGAGCTGTGTGACACGTAGAATTGTCCTGCTGTTAAATGTCATTGTGCTGAAGAAACACAACCTGTGTGTGGGAGGGGACATAGTTCCCAAGCAGAGATGTACACTTCTGTTGATCCAGTGTGCCTTTCAGAATGACGAAGTCACACAGGAAACGCTATGAAAACATTCCATGAACCATAACGTTCCGACGATTGTTACGGGGTATTTGCTTTCAGACGTTTCACGCCATACACGCCAACGGCCATTTGCCCCATGGAACATAAAACATGATTTATCCGAAAAGATGAACTGTCAGCACTCTGTGGACATCCAATCACGTTATTGGCGTGCAAATTACAGCCTTTGTTGCCGGTGAACAGCAGTCGGCATGGGTACATGAATCAGGGGTCTGCTACAGAGTCTCATACACAGTAACGTTCGCTGAAAGGTCGTCGTGGAGGCGCTGTTGGTAACCCTTTGGTTTATCTGGGAGGTCACCTGCTCCAAAGTTTCACGTCTGTTCGCCCATACTTATCTCCGCAGCCGTTGTCACCCCTAAGACACTTGGCGGACTGCGGTTGCCTATGCGTCGTGTTTCGACAGCGCCATTTTGCCATGCCATGCACGGTATACTTTTGCCGTGGCTGCACGTGAATCTCGTACAAACTTAGACGTTTTGGAATGACTTCCACCCTTGGAGCGAAAGCCAATGACCATGCGTTTTCGATGTCAGATACATCGCTCCGTTTGGGCATTACGACAACGACTGCACAGTTTTCGGCTTTGTATACTCCCTACTGCTGATGCTGCAACCTGTTGTCTGTTAGTGGTTACTGCACGTTGAAGTCGAACACATGTTGTGGTGATGGGATCAGTGATCAGACCGTGTACAGAAGTGGGGTAATAACGAATACTATGGTCTTCATTCGTGGATAAATAAATGAAATACCGACTTAATCCTTCAACATGAAAAAGCCATTAATCTGAGCTACGGATTTAAGTTTGTTCACGAAGTTGGTGTGTCTATAAAGCTGAAAACTCTGCAAATGAAACATTATGCAAATGCACGCTAGCAAGCGGCAACCTGACCACAAAGGTCTGTACGTTTCAGCTTAGAAAAGAGAATTCTAATGAAACATGAGACAAAGGCAAGGAATTACACTCATGGTGCTGCATGTAGTACCAACCATGTTACTGACGTATTATTTCTTATTAAGTTTTCTTAATGTGAATGTAAACTGTGACCTGTTGCTTCCAGATTTCACTGTCAGTCTGAAGATGAAGGAAGCAAAATGGAGCCATTCAGGATAAAGATCGAGCCTCTTAACTACTCCGTTATGGCCTCAGTCAATACCTAAATTGTGCATAAAAGTTCAGAATAACATAATAATAATAATAATAATTTCTTGTGACTGAATGTCCTGGTCCAAATCTTTCTATTGGACGCCGCTCCTGCGAATTTCGTGTCTAAACCAATACCCATTTTCCAGCCTGCGAAAGGGAACTTACAGTTTAACGGGGAATCCGAACCATATGTTGTTCCTTTCGACTCCTCAAGTCATTGAAAGGTAACGGCTAGGTTAGAAAGGATATTGGAAAACCTGTGCTGCGAGCGAGATTCAATCTCGCTGCCTCTCGGTTTCCAAGCTAACGCGTAACCCCTAGACCATCCGGCCAACTACCAATACCCTGTTGCGCTGCAGACAGTGAGAAATGTTGGAATGAATGGTGAGCGGTGAAGAGACGGAGAATGGAATTCGCCATATAAAACTGATACATTGCGGTGTTGAAGGACTGACCCCGATGCAGTTATTAAAAATTCTGTTCTGGCAACAAACAAGGTATTTCATTTGAAGTAATAAAATCCGCTCATGTAGGTTAGGCACGTCCGTAGCTATTGAAATCCAGTTTGCCACGAGGATTTATTTTTCCTTTCATTCCGCTTAAATTTGATTGCATTGCTGAGTAAACAGTTTCGGTCCGCTACGTGTGTGACTCTCGCATAGAACGCGAACCATGTAGATGTTTGCTGGTTCCAACGTGTATATAATTGCATTGCGTTTTACCTCGACAAGCTCCATAGTCACTGTACATCTGCAGATACACGTGTACTTATCCAGTCCACAAACTGAACGACTATTTTGTAAATTTCTGGTATTTGCAGAAGGAATATGTTGGAATTAAAATGTATTGTGCTCGCCAACTTTGTTTGCTCACTAGCTTTATGAAAGCAACATCGGAGCAACTATATCGCACATTACATAATCTTTATTTTTTGAGTTTGTTTCATCTGGCAAGATTAGGACAGATACATGTAGCCAGACATCCTTAGCGACACAACATAATATATTCAGGTTGGTCAGAAAATGGCCGAAACATTTCTAGGGATGTTGCAGGGCAGGTGGTACTGAGACATACATGTTTAGAAAAAAAATAGGTACGGTGAGCTGTTTTCGAGTTATGTAGCAGTGAAAGTAGCCAATCGGGGCGTCGCTCTCTTTCATTCAAGCGGCCTGCCAGGTGCGGTATCGCCCAACGCTTGCTTTTTTTGGTTAGATGAAACCTGAAGATGACCTGATTGGCTGCCTTCAGTGCCAAATAACTCGGAAACGGCGCTACGTATCGAATTTTTTCTTTTTAACATTTACGTCTGAGTAAAATCTGCCCTGCAATATCCCTACAAGCGTTTCAGACATTTTCTGAACACCCTGTCTAGTGTAACACCGAAAATGCAGGATGCATGTCACTTGCTACCCATATACAGGGTGTTACAAAAAGGTACGGCCAAACTTTCAGGAAACATTTCTCACACACAAATAAAGAAAAGATGTTATATGGACATGTGTCCGGAAACGCTTAATTTCCATGTTAGAGCTCATTTTAGTTTTGTCAGTATGTACTGTACTTCTTCGATTCATGTGTGGGCTGACGAGAATCCGCACGCAGTTGTGCAATCACGTCATCAACACAGATTTTCTGTGAACGTTTGGGCAGGCATTGTTGGTGATGTCTTCATTGGGCCCCATGTTCTTCCACCTACGCTCAATGGAGCACGTTATCATGATTTCATACGGGAAACTCTACCTGTGCTGCTAGAACATGTGCCTTTACAAGTACGACACAACATGTGGTTCATGCACGATGGAGCTCCTGCACACTTCAGTCGAAGTGTTCGTACGCTTCTCAACAACACATTCGGTGACCGATGGATTGGTAGAGGCGGACCAATTCCATGGCCTCCACGCTCTCCTGACCTCAACCTTCTTGACTTTCATTTATGGGGGCATTTGAAAGCTCTTGTCTACGCAACCCCGCTACCAAATGTAGAGACTCTTCGTGCTCGTATTGTGGACGGCTGTGATACAATGCGCCATTCTCCAGGGCTGTATCAGCGCATCAGGGATTCCATGCGACGGAGAGTGGATGCATGTATCCTCGCTAACGGAGGACGTTTTGAACATTTCCTGTAACAAAGTGTTTGAAGTCATGCTGGTACGTTCTGTTGCTGTGTGTCCATTCCATGCTTAATGTGAAGAGAAGTAATAAAATGAGCTCTAACATGGAAAGTAAGCGTTTCCGAACACATGTCCACATAACATATTTTCTTTCTTTGTGTGTGAGGAATGTTTCCTGAAAGTTTGGCCGTACCATTTTGTAATACCCTGTATATTTTTTTCCTGAATTGTATGTAAATATTTGTAATTTAAATGTTTTCTTTTAACAAATAAGAACATAGCTTCACTGTATGTGTACATTCAGGTAGAAGTCTGTTGATGTTTCATTGTATTTATCTGTGTTTTACTGTGAAACTTATAAGCTCTGGGAAAAACCCAAAGGAATTGTTATTTGCATCGACTAGCAACGATATTAGCAGTGCTTGTGCGTTGTAAAATCTTTGGGTAGGGGGTTGTTGCCCAGAGCGCGCGGAGAGAGTGGGAGACGGGTTCCAGCGCTTGTAATGTGCGGAAGTTTGGTGTTAACGCTCTCGCAGTAGAGAGTACCATTTTCGGAGGCATCACGTACGCGCGTCGGCCAGATATCTAGAACAGGAGTACGGACAGTGGACGGGTGGAAGAGGCTGTATTGATAACTATTGCCCATTCTTATAATTCATCGTGGCTCCAAAATATGCTACCGTCGGCAACAACAGCAGCAGTTCCAGCAACACAGTTTCGTCGTGGCTCCGAGTTTCGTCGTATGCACAGCGCTGAAGTAAGACTGTTCACTGCTAGAAAGTATGAACGGCTAACCCAGAAGCACAACTGAATGTGATCTGATTGATAAGATTTATTTAGATAATAATCAGTTAAACTCAGGGCGATTGTGATCTCATTGCCCCCAGACATTGTTACTAACCAGGATCCCTTTTTTTCCCTAATGAGCTGAGTGTCATAAGAAACAAATTGAATAGTTACAGCCAGTTTATTAATGAATAATTTCTCTTTCAATAGTTTTAGCCTCAGTCTACATTCAATTAACTGTTGTACAACAGAGGCTTCGGTATATGACTACAGCAATTTCATTTTTCAAGTTTGAGAATCAGTCACTGCAAAAAAATCAAAATCTAAAGAGATGCACAAATTAAGAGTGATGAAGTTTTATGTATTTTACATATTGCTTGGAGCAGATGGCTGTTTGGTTTGGTACGTATTCTAGCATATTTAATTCTGTTCAAGTCCGTAAAAAAGGCTCAGTTGTTCAGACAATAATACGAAATCCAGTTTGCAAAATAAGTAATGGCAAAGTAAAAAGTTCTTGGTTTTTATCTAAATTTCTTTGATGACGCTATGCTAAGGTCACTGAAAGTCATTGTTCACGTAACGAAGTTCAGTTTTCAAATCATTACTCGATTACCTTTTTCAAAATTTAATATCAAACATAACGTAAGAGTGACTTCTAATTCTTTATCATTACATACTCACTTAAAATTAATGTAAAAAAAAGTGGCAACCTTTAGTTGCGACGTCAGTGTTTAATAATACATGTTTTTCTTTCCCATCATCTTGTACAGGATTTTGAATGCAGATTTCCCTAGTGGGCTGGCGGCCGTTAATTACTTCGTTCCCTATTTTAGTGTAACTTTTGGATTCGTGATCGGTGGTACCCCTTTCTGTCCAGTGTTCTTCGTGAGTGAATGCACAAAATAACTTTCATTTTCTAAACTATAGCCCTGTTCAGTTTCATTACTTTTATTTTTAGACTTTCAATGAGAAGGGTCGGTTGTACACTTTCCTCCTACTTATCGGTATCACTTCTTCGGGAAAGATAGCGTTACACAATTAGAAAAAATCAATTAGGCATACACGGTCATATTTTATATCGCAAGCAGCATAGGCCGCTTAGTAAGAGGGAGGTTACAATAGTAAATGAGCAATCTATAATAATAGTAACGTATATTTTATGAATATATGGGTGTTAAGAAATGTCAGTAATACTGACATTGAGTTAAACAGTTTTATCTTCTCGTTCTTGTATGACAGAATTCTATGCCAGCAGTACAGAAGAATCAAAAGAGAACTGGCTAACTAGCCAGAAGAAGAGCGGGAAACAGCAGATGAGACTGAATAAAACAGATATACATTTGGATGGTAACAGTACGAAAATTAAAAAAGAGTGAAAGAGATAACAAGGTACTGAGTTCAAACTGTAGTGGGACAGGAAATAGAGAAATGTTTAGTATTGTACGGAGATACAACCAAGATAGTGGACATATCTATTTATGGTTTCTTTATTTTGTTGTCAGTTCTGAACTTACTGTCCGCCGACTCTCACCTCCAGCTTTGAGCTAATGCTCTCAAGCTGCTGTATCTACTGCGCCAATCACTGGCAATACATACCATAATCTATGAGTACGTTTACCATGACTTCATATTATTACTATATTAGTCTATCGAAAACACAGGAAATGTTTAGCTAACTTTCTTTCTCCTCTGGTGAGGGTTTCCGATAAATTACATTTCCTGTTAATGCTGTATTTCACCTGTTAATTTCGTACATTACCAGAGCACTTAAACAAGTATCGAACGTTAGCAACTTCTTCTTCATTAATTTTACGTACTCAGTGTTTCATTCCCATAGAACGTAAACTTAAAGACGTGTAGTTATTAGATCACAGTCCTCAATATCATGTCCATTTATAGTATTAAAATTTCGTTAGAGGCTGGCAAATGAAAACCATGGGCCGCTTTTGCCTTGCTCTGCACTGAGCTGCTCTGCTGTCATACTGGTAAGACACAGCCATCTTATTCTTTCCACATTGTAACTTGCGTGTGCCGCGACTATTCATGTTACCAATGACAATTCTTTATCGCCAATCCAGCCTCTTTTTATTAAAAACGTATGTTATCGCCCGCTCACTACAAAATACATTCTTTTTTCGTTTTGGATCCAGGCAAATTTTAGATAATGGGCACTTCTTCTTTACTTTTCGCTCGCCATAACATTGACGGTATTCTCCAAATAGTAACATTTGACAAAGAGCGATTGGTATGCCTCTGATCTTTTAACATTGTGAGAATATTTTAGATATTCCTTTACTAACTTTAATATCCGAAAAAGGCAGTGACAATGTACTTTGCTTTTTACCACGTAGGTTCACTTGATGATGCGGCTTAAAGCCGCGAAACCAGTAGTGTATTAATGAACAACAGTTTTACCAGCCGTGAGCGGAGCTCTTCCTACCATCATGAAAACCACGTTGGTTTGACCACTGAGTGTCATGAAAATAAACTATGTAATTAGTAACAAAATTTTAGACTAGGCTGCAATACTGATCTAGTTGATGCATTTTGTTGGTATGTGACCAACCAGTTATCGTACAGAGACACTGATACACTCACGCACGTAGTAAAATAATGGAAGTACGTCTCTTCCGCTACTCATGAACCTTGAGAGAAAGACGATTTTGGATATGGATATTTTTCATGAGGATATCAGCATGCCTTCCGAGAATGCAGGATTCACATTCGCGAGAATCGTGTTCGAACCCACTTTCAGTGTCCCAATTAAGGTTTACCGGTGTTTCTCCAAAGAGTCCTGCATCGTTCCTTTCAAACAGGTGCAGCTGGTATTTCTCATTCCCCTGCTTACCAAGAGTGATGATGATGTTTGTTTGTGGGACGCTCAATATCGTGGTCATCACCGTACGTACAGGTTCCAGTCTTTCCATTTCCAGTCTCGCCACTATCCGAATGATGATGAGATGATGAGAGGATGAAGACAACACACACACTCAGTCGCCGGGCGGAGAAAATCCCAGCTCCGGCTTACCAAGACTGCGCAACGAATCCATCACATGTGCTCAGTCAGTTATCAGCTTGATCAGTCCTGGGTTTGGAATCGTCACATAGGTAATGCTGATGGAAAGTGAATGAAAGACTGCGATTTATTGGCAGAGCATTTAGACAATGCAAAAGGTCTACTAAAGAGACTGCTTACACTTAGTATCTCGTTTCTGTTTTGGAGCGCTGTTGAGTGATGTGGGATCCACAGCGGATAATAATGACGGAGGACATCGTAAAAGTTCAAAGAAATGCAGCTCCTTTTGTATTAGCGCTAAACAGGGTGGTGACGCCACGGAAGTACCGAAAGTGCGGTCTTGTGACCTTCTAAACCAGACGATCAGTCAGCAACTTACTTCTCCGAATGTGACAATATTTTGTTGGAGCACAACTATATAGGGATGAACTATCATCATAACAAAATACGATAAATAAGATCTCACCCAGAAAGGTTTTAGTGTTCGAGAGTGGAACAGAATAGAGATAGCTTGAAGGTTTTTCGTAGAACCTTCTACCAGGCATCTAACATTGAACTGTAGAGTAATTATGTAAATGTACATTTAGATAGATGCAAGAGGTCGCATTCTGGGAAATTTTTTTTATGTTTCTAACAAGTATGCTTCAAACAGCAAGCAAACAACTTGAATATATTACATTTCAAGCCGTGTTGCAATTCATGAAACAATATGTATTAAGACACTTATTTTGGCTCCCCTTTTGGTAGCATTGTGAGACTCATGTGGCTAGGGCCTTCAGTCGGGTAGGCCGTCCGTCGGGTGCAAGTCTTTCGATTTGACGCCACGTGGGCGACTTGCGCGTCGATTGGGATGAAATGATTATGATTAGGACAACACAACACCCAGTCCCTGAACAAAGAAAATCTCCGACCCAGTCGGGAGCCGGCCGGAGTGGCCGAGCGGTTCTAGGCGCTACAGTCTGGAACCACGCGGCCGCTACTGTCGCAGGCTAGAATCCTGTCTCTGGCATGGATGTGTGTGATGTCCTTAGGTTAGTTAGGTTTAAGTAGTTCTAAGTTCTAGCGGACTGATGACCGCAGCAATTAAGTCCCATAGTGCTCTGAGCCATTTTTTGAACCCAGTCGAGAATCGAACTTGGGCCCTTAGGATTTACATTATGGCGGGCTGACCACTCAGCTGCCGGGGGTGGACATTGTGATAGTGCTGCACTAAGTCGACATCTCGTTGGAAGCAACACAGAGCTCTATACGCACTGTCTGATCACTTTAATGGGACCACTTTTCGAAAATCCGGATCCCCATCTTTTGCAGTACAGACCGTTGCTAGACGAGAAGGCAGAATGTCAGTGAGGTTCTGGGAGGTACTATCAGGGATGTATAGCCATTCAGTGTTATTTCTCGGTTGACGATCCATGGCAAGAACAGCCCGATAGAGATCGTCCCACAAATTCTGTATTGGGTTTAAATCTGGGGTGGCTGGCTAGAAGAGTATGGTAAACTCATCCTGGTGCTCTTCGAAACACGCACGCGAACTGAAGCTGTAAGAGAAGTTGAATTGTCCTGCTGGTAGACGTCATCGTGCCGAGGATAAAAAAAACTGTATCTAGGAGTGAAAAAGGTCCTAAAGGACAGAGACATTCTTGAACCACTGTGCTTCCATAACGACTAGCTCACCCACGGAATGCCACGAAAACATTCCACAGACCATAATGCTTCCTCCTCTGGGCTGGGACCTTCAGACGATTTTTGCAAGATGTTTGCTTTCTGTTTGATGGAGCATAGAACGTGAGTCATCTGAAAAAGTCACCTGTCGCCATTCAGTTGGCGCAGTTGCGGTTTTGGCATGCAGTCTCAGGCCTTTGTGGCCGATGAACAGCAGTCGGCACGGATGCATGTACCAGCGCCTTCTCCGGAAGCCCATATGCAGTAATGTTCGCTGAACGGTCGTTGAAGAGAGACTGTTGATAGCTTTTTGGCTCATCAAATGGTCAAATGGCTCTGAGCACTATGGGACTTAACATCTGAGGTCATCAGTCCCCTAGAACGTAGAACTACTGAAGCCTAACTAACCTAAGGACATCACACACAGCCATGCCCGAGGCAGGATTCGAACCTGCGACCGTAGCGATCGCGCGGTTCCAGACTGTAGCGCCTAGAACCGCTCGGCCACTCCGGCCGGCTTTGGCTTGTATGGACAGTCAGTTTCTCAACAGTAGCAAGTCTATCCGCCATTACGCATCTCCTCAGACGTTGTTCACCCCTGTCATCTATGGCCCGTAGTGGAACCGTAGGTGCACAGGTTCCGCTGTTAAGTTGCCCACTCTACCTGTTAGCCTAGGCAGGTCAGGTGCCGCACGTTATCAGCCGAACGGGCATGCTACTCTTTCCTCATCTGAGCCAAGCTGTGGCGAAACCAAGCAGGATACAGGAGTCTTGCTTGTCTGCCCGTCTTCCCGCTGGGCTACGCTACGTAGCAGTTTATTCTGTATACTTTTATTGTAGTCTTATGAGTAGCGTTCGGAAGTAGATGAAAAGTCTTTTTTTACCAATCATAAGACGAGACCCACTACACTATATATATACTCATTTTTTGTCATGGTAGGTCAGAAAATAGCCCATTTTAATTTTTGTTGTTTTTTCTTTTCATGCGTATTTCGGTCTCATTTATTTATTTCAGTACGAACGGTTCTCTCTGTGACTTCATCCTCCTTCGACTAGTACTGGCCATTCTCAATCAGATCGTCTCTGATAATGTGTTCTGTAGTCAGCTGCACCTTTCTGGAAGTCGAGAACCTAAGAACCTGAAGACGTCTTCTATACTGCAACGCCAACTGTAGTACGGTTTTGCAAATATATTTTTCGGGACCTTAGTATATTTCTCCTAAATGTGACCCCAGTTTTACCAGTTTTAATTAGTTTTTCCGGGATATATCCTGCAAGTTTGCTGAATTCATTCTGCGTGGCAAAAATAATTCATTCAGAATTCCTCAAACAAGCTTTATTAGACGCGAAGTTCGTTTCTCGTATTATTTTAATGTATTACAGATCCAGAAGAAGGAGCTTTTCTCTTATATTAAGCTTTCTTCACACTACGCTGCATGTGGTTTTTTAATGCCTGCTGAGCCAATCTTTTTTTCCTATTTCAACCAGTGTTTTCCCTGATTCTAGGAAGCCTATATAATGCTAAAAGGATTTAAGTGCTTTGCACATATTTTCACATACTTGCCAACATCTAAGTCTTTGTTGTCTCTCTAATAAACACATCGTAATATACTCAAGGTTCCCGAGTGAATGTTACGCAATTTGCATTGCGAGACACATACCGATTTATTTCAAGCTGCCTCATAAGCGTTACCTTTTGCCAGGTGCAGCAGGCTGAAACGGCCCTGTTAAGCTTGTCAGGCATGCGGAAACGCAATCTGGCATGCTGTAACCGCTGCGCTTCAGTACACACGCATTCTCAGGTTTCCGCTGGCCAGGTTTAGGTGCTTAAATGGTTGCGGCGACATAAGGGCAGGCAGGCTGGAACTAGAATTTGTACACTTCAAGACGCAGAACAGTGGCCTGCTTACCAGTGTGCCATGCACGGCATACTTTAATCGCCGGGGTATTCAAATATTTTAACAAACTTAACTATTTCGGAAACGCTTCCACTCTTGGAGGAAAGACAATGATCATGCCCCTTCGGAAGTCACATAAATCGCTCCATTTCCGCATTACGACAGCGACTGCCCTGTCTGCATCGCCTCTCCAACACGTCTTTTTCTCCCTACGCTCCACTTCTAATGCTGTTGCATGCGTTCCCTGGGTTTTTATTGCCTGTTGACGTCGAACATAGACTATGGCCAAATTAAAGTGACTGACCCATGTATTTTTTAAGCAACTTTCGTGGTTTTATGATTTATGTGTACTAACATGTACTGACCAAGTATTATGTAAATTCGTGTTATTATTTTAAGTGGTAATATTATTCCCAACGTACCTCTGAAGTTGCTGTATTTTGGGAAGCTTAGACCCAGTAGAAAAAAAATTATACCTGGGGAAAAAGTTTTACAAACCAACAGGAGACAGTTGATGAACGAGTTGGTACAATGCGGGTCTGTTTTGTGTAACACATGAAATTGCAAATTCGTTGGAATTTTTGAGATAAGTCAGTTACATCGTAAAACGAAGAGTTATTGTAGTAGTGTGGAAATAAGGAAATGTTTGGAGCGATACTATTTCGTTGCAATGTACGCTGAGCAAGCAACTGAGCTTCGTTTTCGTACTAGAAAGAGTGGAAATTTGATGGAACTCATTCTAAACACTAAACCGTCATTTACTTCCTACAAAACTGTTTAAAGGTGTGAAGGCGAGGCTTCTAGGTTTTTGTTTTGAGTTGAATAATAATCCGACGGCTATCTATCTTAATACGTAACTAAGCTGCCGACATTGTCAGAATTGCAATTTCTGCGCAGTTATTAGTTTCTATACGGTCTGATAAACCGTTAAAGTTTGATTCTTTTGTAAGATCTGCCGCTAACCGATGTGATGAAACAGCAGTAAATTTTTACTAGAGATTTCGTCACTATTTTAGTACACACACAGGTTAGACGCAAAGGTTAGACAGGTGAATAAATCTGTGACTTGAAACCCGATTTCAATATTTGTTTATATAACGTGATAACAGGATCAAAATGTTCAAGTGTGTGTGAGATATTATGGGACTTAACTGCTAAGGTCTTCAGTCCCTAAGCTTACACGTTACTTAACCTAAATTATCCTAAGGACAAACACACACACCAATGCCCGAGGGAGGACTCGAACCTCCGCCGGGACTAGCCGCACAGTCCATGACTGCAGCGCCTGAGACCGCTCGGCTAATCCCGCGTGGCGATAACAGGATCATTATGGTAATAACAGATCAACTGAGACGAACTGCATAGACGCTGGTAATGATTATTTTAAGAAAGAAGTAACAATGTTAATGTAGTTGCGTCAGCATGTAATTTTTCCTATTAGTGAGAACTTCACAATCAGATAATCAGTGTTTGTATCAGAGTTTATACGTTGAGTAATTTCTTCTTCTTTCTCTCTTTTGTCACATCTTGACATTAGAGAATCATCTATCTAAATCCGTTTCGATGGTGCTAAAGATAAGATTAAAGAATATAGTAACTTACTCAGATAAAGAAAATTAAAGTTAGGAAGTGGAGCCTACATAATATGTAGTACACCTCTATATTAAAGACGCTCAATTAACTTCCACAGCATTCAAGAGCTAATCGTTAATCCAGTAAGGATTCAGATCGTCGGATGCTAGAGTACACAATAACTGACACTCATCTATTCCATGGCGTTGCCCGGCCGGAGTGGCCGAGTGGTTCTAGGCGCTACAGTCTGGAATCTCACGACCGCTACGATCGCAGGTTCGAATCCCGCCTCGGGCATGGATCAGTGTGATGTCCTTAGGTTAGTTAGGCTTAACTAGTAGTAAGTTCTAGTGGACTGATGACCTCGGAAGTTAAGCCCCATAGTGCTCAGAGCCATTGGAACCATCTAAGCCATGGCGTTGCCGTGTAACAAGTGTTGATTAACGAGCTTGAATCGCGTACTTTAAATACATATGTAGCTTATTTTTGAAGTACATGGGTGAACCGTGAATCTACTTTCAAAATCTTTTCTTAAAGAATTTACTTTATTTACTAGCGATTCATCAAGAACATTAACACATTTAATCACCCTAGGTGACCGTGGAAGTAGTTGCCAGGGAGTAACTGATGAAAATGAAATTACCTTTAACAAATGGGAATTTTATTCATAAAGCATTTCAAAAACAGATTTAAAATTTATAAGCAGAAAAGCACCCTCGAAATATCAAGTTACAATTTTATTTAGAGGCAGAAAGAACAATATTGACAGTATGAGCCTACGGGCTGAGAAGCTTGCCGCTCCCTTTCAACACGGCCGTAGTCACGACCGCTCACAACAACCTCTGAAAGACTACACCGGTGCAAATCTGCAACACACCAGATTACTTTAAACCAAAAATTTTAACAACTCACACAATCACATTAACTATGCACCCAGTAAGAGGGATGGAAATGGTACAAACACTCACACTAAGAAATTATTTGCCACCGAAAGTTCAATTTGTTTTTTTAAAAGGATTCTAACGGTGGAAGGGTGGCACCTTTATAAAAATGACTATTTAAATAAAATCCATGAAATTCAACATGCTCAACTTTACACATATACCGCCTCGCAAGATGAAAGGCAAGATAAAAACATATATCAGGAATTCTGCCTTTACACTTTAATTCTATAAATTCATTAACACCGAATCCGACAAACATGACACAGGCAGCTATTGACGTATGGCAGATTGACAGGGGAATTACTGAACAACCCGGACCGCAGATTGCTCTAACCCTCCCCAACTCCACAAGGGAAAAATGGACCAGCCAATTCACAAATAACCACCTTCCCGCGGGTGGACAAACGGAGAAGAATGGTGGGACGACCCCAAAACAAAGCGGCTGGTGACCTTACGAAGAAAACAAGAAGAATTTAACAAGGTAAATGAAACAACATATCTCCAAACACTTAACTTCTAATAAACTGTGATTTCTGTCGTAGACCTGGCGCAGCACCCCCAAGGCTCTCCCGAACAGTCCGCTGCCAGCCGCTTCAACGGATGCAGGAAGGCACGCCGATCTCCCGTCTAACGGCGTCGCAGCTCGCCCCGGCGAGCCCGATGTCGTGGTTTCACTCCTGTTGCTCTCTTGTGAGCCGCGAAGCCACTACCCCTTTCTATACGGCGCGGCCCACTGGACTCACGTGGGGACCTCACATGCACCGACGCTCAAGGCGGACAAGTCATCTCGTGTCTCAGTGCGCGACCGACCAACCGACCGATCCAACCACCAATGACCGTTGCCCGAGCTACTCGAGCAGACTGGTGGCCTAACGCACAGACTCAAAAGCAGGAACTCTGCCCCCACCGGGTGACAACTAGCTTAGTTCCATTACTGGAGGAGAGGCAAGACTCTCATTTTGTAGCTTAAAGTTTGATCCAAACGACAGACATACTCGCACTGCGACGACAGACAGACACTAACTGCCACACAAATGCGAACGAGAGACAGACCAGCAACTGGTGACGCGAGACTGATCCAGCCTCACTCCGACTGACCCTCTGACGAGCTCATGGCGCCCCTTAAATGCACGTGAACAGGCAACCTTTCCGCATTCCCACCAGAGGGAGACACCAAAGCTGCGACTGCCACAGCGGCGCGCTCTTCAAACCGGTTTTTTTTTTTTCTGCCACGGCTCAACGGGGATTATAAATGAACTTTCAAACCGCTGTAGAAATAAGACCACTCACCAGAATGAGGCCAGTTTGAAACGGAATATTACCGAAGAAGGTGGAAAACGTATGGCGGAAGAAAAAAAATAGTGTGTAAATTGATCAGTAGGTGGCGCTGTATATGTCAGACTACATAAATGAAAACACCTGCCATGCGCACGACCCACTGAAGTTGGTACAAACACGGCGGGTACACGGGTTTTCCTCGTTTCGCGTCTGCGACGTTCGCCATGACTGTCTGAATGCAGGATCGCACTCTACCTGTAAAGCTGTATTACAAGAATAATGACTGTGACACGTTGCTCTGCAGAAGTTCCGGACACTGAAGGGTTTGAAAACAGACGTTCACCTGATGACTGCCGTGGGCCTGGAGAAAATGATTCAGAAATTCGGAAAGTCGGGTTCTTTTTGTCTGCAGCCTGGTAGAGGGAGGAAATGAATTGATTCGACGTCAGTGAAAGCAGCGGACACAGGAATGCTGGAGGAGACAAGTGTTGGTGTGCTAATGTGTAGTGCCTGAGAATTGCCCGAAAACTGGACATACCCGTGAGGACGGTGCGTAAAATCCTACATAACGTCCTTCTTTGCTATCTATTTAAAATTGCCCACGTGCACGAGTTGCTTCCTGTTGATCTCCCAGCAAGAGAGACCTTTGATTTAGAATTTCTTGCTCGCATGGAAGTGGGCGATGATTGGGCGTGGAAGATTTTGTCGACAGCAAAGCCCACTTTCATCTGACAGAATATGTCAATACACAGAATTGTCGAGTATGGGTAACGGTAAATCCACACGCAAATTAACCAGTACCACTTCAACCTGAAAATGTCACTGTGTGGTGCGGGTTTATGACATCTTTTATCATAGGGTCATATTTTTTCGAAGAGACAGGTGCTTCCGGTCCTGTTACCTCTAGCGTGACTGGTAAGTTCTATGAGCGTCTTTTCCTCAAACACGACATTCCAGCTCTCCAACAGCATGGATGCGTGGATGGGATCATTTTTATGCAAGATGGCGCACCTCCGAACATTTTCAATCCAGTTAGGCAGCTGCTGAAGAGCCATTTCGCAAATGCTACAATTATCAGCCGCCATTTCCCTACATCCTGACCGTCCGAATCACCTCATCTTAGTCTGTGCGACTTCTGGTTGTGAGGCTATCTGAAAGATGTTGTGTGCAGTGTTCCGATTGCAAACTTAGCAGTTCTGTGCGGGCTAAATGAACACTTGTTTAGTAGAAGAGGACAGTTTTGGGTGCTGATCCTTGACTGGGTTACTTAGGGCTAATGGACTGCCCAGCAGGATTTACAGGTCTTTTTGATTCAGCAGCAGTAGCGGTTTGTGCGGCATATCTTGTGTGGGTGGACCATTTCAAGGCAGTGAACTTATAATTGCACCAATTTATGGAAAATTTTAAAGTTTTCTTTAATGCCGTGATGCTGGTTACCACGGAACAGGAAGTAAAGCAGATCTGGACAACCATGGCAACCAACTGAATACAAACAATCCTAATTACGGAGGAGGGAAAAAATGAGGGAAGAAGCGATGATTTTTTTGTACGCCAGTTGTTAATATAAAGTGATGAAATATTTCGAAGACGTAGAATGACTGGTTAACATTTCTTATTGACACATTATTATGTACATCAAAGAAATAAACTAAAGGCTATTAAATATTTGAATTTTGAAAGTTAAAAAAAATAGAAGTTGCAGCATTAGAAAATTGCAGCGAAATGCAGGAATATCTGCTGCGGATAGGCACTTGGTGCACGGTGTGGTGACTGACCCTTAACATAGACAAAGGTAATGTATTGACAACACACAGAAAGAAGGATCCTTTATTGTATGATTATATGATAGCGCAACAAACACTGGTAGCAGTTACTTCTGTAAAATATCTGGGAGTATGCGTGCGGAACGATTTGAAGTGGAATGATCATATAAAATTACTTGTTGGTAAGGCGGGTACCAGGTTGAGATTCATTGGGAGAGTCCTTAGAAAATGTAGTCCATCAACAAAGGAGGTGACTTACAAAACACTCGTTCGACCTATACTTGAGTATTGCTCATTAGTGTGGGATCCGTACCAGATCGGGTTGACGGAGGAGATAGAGAAGATCCAAAGAAGAGCGGCGCGTTTCGTCACAGGGTTATTTGGTAACCGTGATAGCGTTACGGAGATGTTTAGCAAACTCAAGTGGCAGACTCTGCAAGAGAGGCGCTCTGCATCGCGGTGTGGCTTGCTAGCCAGGTTTCGAGAGGGTGCGTTTCTGGATGAGGTATCGAATATATTGCTTCCCCCTACTTATACCTCCCGAGGACATCACGAATGTAAAATTAGAGAGATTCGAGCGCGCACGGAGGCTTTCAGACAGTCGTTCTTCCCGCGAACCATACGCGAATGGAGCAGAAAAGGGAGGTAATGACAGTGGCACGTAAAGTACCCTCCGCCACACACCGTTGGGTGGCTTGCGGAGTATAAATGTAGATGTAGATGTAGTTAGTTGCAGTGGAGGGACGCACTGCGCAACGCATTCTGAACGTGATCCCGGAAACATTTCGATAAGTTGTGGAACATGCTATTTCTCGATTTCAACTTGTTGCAGAAAACGGTGTGCAGCATGCCGAACATGCTTTGCACCAGTCACAGGGAAATTAATAATTCGATTTGATTTTAATTGATGCTTTTTATGTGGTTTTTGGCCTCAGGACAAAATCCGATGTGAGTGATGCTTATGCGGTTTTTGGCCTCAGAACACTTAAAAACCAATTCTTCCCATCCGATTGGATATGACCTTGCCGTGGTGGATGGGCTTACGTAACTAACAGTATCACACCTGTACACCGATGCACACTAAGTAATACAATTTGTTTAGCGTCAGATGTACACCTTAGGCACTGTTGTATGATATATTCGTCATTTGTAGTCGACCAATATTAAATTATGATGCTATTGTTACATTTTGTAACTATTTATTTTTCTTCTGCCATACGTTTTCTCCCTTTTCCGATAATATTCCGTTGCAATTTTAAGTCATTCTGACCTGTCGCGTTATTTCTACAGCGGTTAGAAAGTTTATTTTGATTATAATCATCCTGTATTTAAAGTCATGTAACAAGTTCATTTATGTTGTAGTATAAAATGTTACGCTTGACATATAGTATTATGGCTACTGATAACTGGTGTATTTTATTTAATTAATAACGGAGTTACGCTGTGGTATTACTTCACGTGTTAGATGTGTTGTTTTGTGCTGCCACCTGGTGACAGTAATTACGATTAAAGATCTAAATAGTGCTGCAGTTAGTTTCTGAATCCGTCAGCAGGAAAACTTCAACAATTTCCCATGTCATAAGGTATGGCGTGTTATAGTGATTACCTTTACTATCTAAGAATGTTTGAGATCATCATACACGTGGGTTTCTGCCAAGTTCTTTTGCACTATGGGTGCTCAGCACTGTATGTAATGTTTAACATGTTACAAGTTTCGTGATTATAGGTTAATGTAAAAAACAACCCAATGGTGTAACGTTAATGATGAGTTATCATCAGTTCTGTAAATTATTATATTTTTATGTGTTGTACGTAATTATGCGATTAGTTACTAAATACTTCTCATGTTACCCTACAGCTTATATACTCTGTTTAACTGTATTACAACAATTTCAAATTGGATAAGATGTTGTGACCCACACTTCGTCGTAAACCTTTGTACAAATGAAGATGCTATTGAACTTCCTGAAACGGGTTATCTGCATAACAAGATTTGCAGTCTAGGCAGTAAAGTGTTCTAATAGGATACTAGACTTCCAAGTATAGAATATCGCTTCCTGCTTCAGGAGGATGTCAGGTAATCACAAAATAATTGACGCGTCGCTACTTCGATTGATCTGAACTTATGCTACATTAATTGGCCTGCACACGTCAGCAAACACTTATTTTATTCATTTATTCGCTGTACAATCATTCCAGAATCATTGAGATTTTTTCCGAAACATCTTCTTTCGCATCTTACTGTTAACCGGCAGCATTTACCCCTACAACGGCGACTGTAATACTTCGTGAATTTCTTCTGTTGTATATTTTACAGTATTCTTTGCTGAAAGTTTGTGTGTGTATTTGTGGATGTTGCTGCGTATCATGTGGATTATAGTAATCAGGTGTTAGGGGAATAACCAGCTGCCATTTATCTGAATGAATACGTGCACTCAGGTGGGAGGCTTCCGTGTTAAGTGGAATTTGACAGAGGAAAAGTGTCATCTCGTGTTGTATTTAGTCAACTAGGTGTTTCGGAGTATACAATCTGCGCTGAGCCGTTATGTGTTAGTGGCAGTGTAACCTAAGATTATTCCGAATGTGGAAAGAGTAGAGGCTACGTTGGTATTTCTTACTTGCACTAGGATCATAGTGTAGAGCACGCCATTTGTTTAAAAATCTCTACAGAATTTTATGAAACAGTACCAACCAGAGTTGTACAAAGAAGACAGAAAAAAGCTATAGAACCATTTTAGTATTCCTGTACCACTCCGGTATGTGACGAGGGGTTTCAAAATTGATCAGACTATAAACGAAGGGTAACTAATTCTAATCCTGTGAGACTCATAGTACGTAAATAATTATTCGTGCCCCTAAAAAAGAGCGCAAGACCAATATGTGAAACACAGCGGTAGTGGTACGAAAAACTTCAGGTGTTTCATAGAAATATTTAATATTGGATCACGTCGAAATATAACGATGAGCGAACTGAGTGTAATGCGGTTTATGGCGGGAACGGTATGAAGGGTTCCTCGCTAACGAATGCAACTTCGCTACGTGACAGATTAGGGATCGCGTTTCTCGCACAGCGTGTTTCGGTAATGCCGCAAGATTCAAAATGCAGCTGTCCATCAACGAGTAGGAGCGATACCCAACAAAACTTTACTTTAAACTCAAAATGGTGTACTTGATTCTAGAAGCCATGCCCCAACCAAGAATTAACGAGTGGTGTGGTGTCACCGCCAGACACCACACTTGCTAGGTGGTAGCTTTAAATCGGCCGCGGTCCATTTAGTACATGTCGGACCCGCGTGTCGCCACTGTGTGATCGCAGACCGAGCGCCACCACAAGGCAGGTCTCGAGATACGGAATAGCACTCGCCCCAGTTGTACGGACGACATTGCTAGCGACTACACGGACGAAGCATCGCTCATTAGCAGAGCAGATAGAATAGCCTTCAGCTAAGTCAATGGCTACGACCTAGCAAGGCGCCATTAGCCTTACATAGTTTGATAGTTATCGTATGAAATGTCTCATCAAGAACGTTGTAAACCAATGACGGATTAAAAGTTAAGTAATAGCAGCTACGTACTTTTCTTGCTACCATTCATTACGTATCCTGTTTCAGATCTCTCTCTAGATTAACGCGTGCCTTTCGGCTACTTCAGTGTGGCGTAGCTGTCTTGTTACGCCACAACAAGTGGGTCAAGATGCAATAGGAGGGTCGAGAAAACTTGAGGACAACAAGGACTTCGGGCAACGCAGAAAATGTGTCGATATTGCGTAAGGTGTTAAATGAGGATTGACACCTGAGCGTAAGAATGACAGCAGATGATTGCAGTATCACAAAATCAAATGTTTATCGCATTTTGTGAGAAGAATTAGATCCCAAAATTGCTGACGGAGGAGTAGAATGAAATCCAAGTGTTGAAGTGTGGCGAGTTTGCGCAACACCGTATAAGTGACCCACATTTTTTGGACAGAGTAGTAACAGCCGACGAGATATCGATTTTCGTGTAGGCTCCCAAATCAAAAGGACATAACCGATAGTAAGACATAAAAAATTACCTCTCCAAAAGAAAGCCTGCATTAGCAAATCCAAAGATGAAGCAATGCTCATCAGCGGTGTTCACTCCAAACACATGATTCACTGTGAACTTATGACTCAAGCACAAGAGGACAAGCAGTTAATAACCAATTTTACACTCAAGTCGTCGATCACTTGCGTGATGGGGTGAAAGACGTCATAGCAGATTACTTTATTCTTGTGCGCAAGATGTTGACAACTGTGTAATTGTTGAAACAGCTTGGCCATTTAAGTATGAGCGTAATAAGTAAATAACTGGATTTTGGATCGCAACGACTACAGTTTGCAGTGCGATGCACAGCAGAACGACGACCCCAACGACCTTTGACAATGCGGACATTCAGCATTCCTGGGCGCTGGATAATTCATCCTTTCTCTTAAGTTCAGTGTGGTCCAGCAATTCCACTGAACGTATCTGACCTCTCTGGATTGTAGTATGACGCCAATTTTTGCTCTGGCATACATATTGTTGTTTTTCTATGCAAATACCGACCAAATGGAAGAGTTCCAAGATAAAGCTATTGCTCCATAAGTTGTACCCTTATCGAATGCGGTAAGTAGTTCACAATTGATTCACTTCTTACTTTAACAATAGGCAGCAGAATGTTATTATCCACAGTGTTGAGAATGGCTACGAAGTGTGGTGTGAGTGGGGCACGGTTAAATGGGGTGTGCCCGAGGCATCTGTGCTGGTACCACTTTTGTTCCTAATTCATAGAAACGATATGCCCTCTAGTATTACATGTTATTCTAAAATATTTCTGTTTGTTGATAACACTATCTTGTCAGTAAAGGGCGTTGCGTGCAACTTTGGCACTGTTTCAAATAGTGCATTTAAAGATATAAGCTAATTGCTTGTGGGAAATAAACTAACGCTTAATCACAGGAAGAATAAGATTTTATAGTTTGTAACACACAATTCAACAAAACTTGACGTTCTGGTAACAGAGAATGGGTATATTTGTATACATCTACATCTACGTGATTACTTTGATATTCAGAATAAAGTGCTTGGCAGAGGGTTCAATGAACCACCTTCATGTTGTCTCTCTACCGTTCCACTCTCGAACGGCACGCAGGAAAAACGAGCACTTAAATTTTTCTGCGCGAGACATGATATCTCTCATTTTATCGTGATGATCATTCCTCCCTATGTAGGTGGGTACCAACACAATGTTTTCACTATCGGAGAAGAAAACTGATGATTGAAATTTCATGAGAGGATCCCGTGGCAACGAAAAACGCCTTTTCTTTATCGATTGCCATCCCAATTCACGTATCATGACTGTGACACTATCTCCCCTATTTCACGATAATACAAAACGAGCTGCCGTTCTTTGTACTTTTTCGATGTCATCCGTCAGTCCCACCTCGTACGGATCCCATACCGCACAGCAATACTCCAGAATAGGGCGGACAAGCGTAGTGTAAGCAATCTCTTTGGTAGATCTGTTGCACCTTCTAAGTGTTCTGCCAGTGAATCGCAGTCTTTGGTTTGCTCTACCCACAATATTGTCTATGTGATCGTTCCAATTTAGGTTATTTCTAATTTTAATCCTTAAGTATTTAGTTAAATTTGCTGCCCTCAGACTTGTGTGACTTATTGCGTAATCGAAATTTCGCTGATTTCTTTTCGTACTCATGTGAATAACTTCACACGTCTCTTTATTCACGGTCAATTGCCACTTTTCGCACCATACAGGTATCTTATCTGAATCATTTTGCAAGTCCTTTTGATCATCTGATGACTTTAAAAGACGGTAAATGCCAGCATCATCTGCAAACAATCTAAGACGGCTACTCAGATAGTCTCCTATGTCGTTAATATAGATCAGGAACAATAGAGGGCCTATAACACTTCCTTGGGGAACGCCGAATATTAATTCTGTTTTACTCGATGACGTTCCGTCTATTACTGCGAACTGTGGCCTTTCTGATATGAAACCACGAATCCAGTCGCACAACTGAGGCGATACTCCGTAGGCACGCAGATTGGTTAGGAGACGATTGTGAGGAACGATGTCAAAAGCCTTCTGGGAATCTAAAAATAAGGAATTAATTTGACACCCCCTGTCGATAGCACTCATTACTTCATGAGTATAAAGAGCTAGTTGTGTTTCACAAGAACGATATTTTCTGAATCTGTGCTGACTATATGTCAATAAATTGTTTTCTTCGAGGTACTTCATACTTTTCGAATACGGTATATGTTCGATAATCCTACTGCAAATCGACGTTAGTGACATAGGCCTGTAATTCAGAGGATTACTCCTACTTCCCTTTTTGGGTAATGGTGTGACTTGAGCAATTTTCCAGTCTTTAGGTACGGATCTTTCTGTGAGCGAGTGGTTGTATATAATTGCTAAATGTGGAGCTATTTTATCAGCTTACTCTGAGAGGAACCTGATTCGTATGCAATCTGGACCAGAAGCCTTGCCTTTGTTAAGTGATTTAAGCTGCTTTGTCTCTCATCTTGGCAATTGTTCTTGATTGGAATTCAGGAATATTTACTTCGTCTTCTTTGGTGAAGGAGTTTCGGAAAACCGTGTTTAATAACTCTGTTTTAGTGGCATTGTCATCAGTGACTTCACCGTTGTTATCGCGCAGTGGATGTACTGATTGCCTCTTGCCACTTGTGTGCTTAATGTATGACCAGAATCTCTTTGGGTTTTCTGTCAGATTTCGAGACAGAATTTTGTTGTCTAAATTATTACAAGCATCTAGCATTGATGTACGCGCTATACTTAGAACTTCTGTAAAACTTTGCCAATCTTGGGGATTTTGCATTCTTTTAAATTTCGCATGCGTTTTTCGTTGCTTCTGCAACAACGATCTGATCCGTTTTGTGTACCACGGGGGATCACTACCATCACTTATTAATTTATGTGGTATATAAAACTTTGAACATAGCTGCAAAGGTTCAGTGACCGTGTCAGAATTATATTGTAACAAATAAGTCAAAATTGATCTGGTTTCGACTCTACTATGAGCGTCGTCTTCAGAATTAAACTAACTGTACTAAAACATTAGGTATATAGTACATTAATAAAATTAAAGTTTGAACTGACTCGACAAGATGCAGTACTTACAAGTCACATATTAAAAAGATCTAAGCCGGAAAGGCGACGTCGTGAACACTTGTGAGATGGCGAGCCGCTAAGGGCTGCTCGTACTGTGGACAAGGGTTGCAACAAGATTCTGTGGTATATATCTCTCAACTGCTGTTGATACTATCTCTCTGAAAACATTCCACAACTCTTCTACACTTATATGATCAGATCGGAAGGAGTGAAGACTGTCTCTTAAAAAGTCGTTAAGAGCGTTTTATCAGGTTTTTTAAATAGATATACTTTGCGTTTCTTTATGATGATTGTAGGTGTTACGGTATTCAGCCTAGCAGCAACTGCCTTGTGGTCACCAATCCCTGTATTCGTCACAACACTCACTATTTGTCCAGGATTCAATTAAGCTTCGAGTGGGCTCATGAACTAATTTTTCAAAATAATTTTCTGAGAAAGCATTCAGTGCAATTTCGGATGATGTTTTATGCCTTCCGCCGGCGTTAAACATATAATTTTTTCAGAACATCGAGGGTAGAGTGAAGTCTTCACCGACTATAATTGTATGAGCGGGGTATTTATTTAAAATGAGACTCAAGTTTTCTTTGAACTGTTCAGCAACTATGTCTTCTGAGTCTGGGGGGTCAGTAAAACGATCCAATTACTTAGTCCGATTGTCAGGTATAGCCTCTACCCATACTATTTCACATGAACTATCTACTTCAGTTTCGGTACAAGGCAAACTACCTCTGACAGCAATAAATACTCCACCACCAACTGTATTTAATCTATCCTTTCTGAACACTGATAGATCGTTTGAAAAAATTTCGGCTGAACTTATTTCCGGCTTTAGCCAGCTCTCTTAACCTGCAACTATATGAGCTTCAGTGCTTTCTATCAGGGCTTGGAGCTCTGCATCTTTCCCAACACAGCTGCGACAATTTACAATACCAATCGTTTCTACAACTACCTTACTGTGTTTTAGCTGCCCACTTTTAGACGGACGCCTCCTCTGTGGCTCCCTGAGACCCTCTAACCTAAAAAACCACCCAGTCCCTTCCACACAGCCCCCGCGACCCGTGTAGCCGCTTCCTGTGTGTAGTGGACTCCTGTCGTATTAAACGGAACCCGGAAACCCACCACAAAAAAATGTTCAAATGTGTATGAAATCTTATGGGACTTAACTGCTAAGGTCATCAGTCCCTAAGCTTACACACTACTTAACCTAAATTATCCTAAAGACAAACACACACACCCATGCCCGAGGTAGGACTCGAACCTCCGCCGGGACCAGCCGCACAATCCATGACTGCAGCGCCTTAGACCGCTCGGCAAACCCACCACCCGATGGCGCAAGTCAAGGAATCTGCAGCCTACACGGTCACAGAACAACCTGAGCCTCTGGTTCAGACACTCCACTCGGCTCTGCACCAGACGACCACAGTCGGTTCTATCGACGATGCTGCAAATGGTGAGCTCCGCCTTAATCTCGGAAGCAAGACTGACAGTCTTTACCATTTTCGCTAGCTGGCGAAATCGGACAGAATCTGCTCCGATCCAAAGCGACACACGTCTTAGGTACCGACATGAGCCACCACCTGCAGTTGGCTGCACCCTGTACTCTTCATGGCATCCTGAATGGCTGCCCCCGGAATGCACACGGAGCGCACACTGGCTTCCTTTCCCTCCTTGGCAGCGATGTTCCTTAGGGGCCCAATTACGCGCCTAACGTTGGAGCTCCCAACTCCAGCAAACCCACCCTCTGTGAATGCCCAGACCTTGCGGGCCGAGAAGCTTCCTCTGGAACAGGGTGGACGATTGCATCTGGCTCAGAGACATCGTCAGCCACAGATAACGTCCGAAACCTGTTCGTCAAACGAATCGGGGAGGCCCTATGATCGGCCTCTCGAAAAGTTTTCCGCTGCCTGCCAGGCTTTAGAATGATCTCCCACTCGACCACGGGTGAGGGGTCAACCTCAATGCAGGCAGTAACCGGGGAGGTCACAGCAGTGGATGGATCGGAGGACACGTGGGACATGCTCGACGTCCCTCGCATTCTCGCGTCCGATCCCCCGCAGTGACGCCCCTTGGCAGCAGCTTCAGGCTGTGTGACGGAAGCCAACGCAGCCTGAAGCTGTGAGCGAAGGATCGCCAGCTGTGCTCGCATCTGTACACAACAATTATCCGTTACTGTAGTCGCTCCTGTTTGAAGCTCTTAAAAATATGTAACAAGGGAACGGTGTACACGCCCTTATTACTAGCAGGAACTAGCGGTGCGCTCTCGCTGACGGTGTAACTGACACTCAGCTGTTCTAACCAAACAAACAAAGCCTGCACGACACGAGAGTCGATCAACGATAGATAGCAACGGCGGTACTGTACACTACACTGTTACTGAAATAAAAGGTTGTGCCTAGTAAGCACTGAACAGCTCAGATTTCTAGGTGTTCAGATAGACAGTAATCTGTCGTTGTAAGTCAATGTTCAGGAATTTGTTCAAAGACTTAATGATGTCATTTTTACCATTAGAACAGAGTCGGGAGTAAGTGACAGTTCGACAAAAAGAAGTAGTCTCCTTTGCTTATTTTCATTCGCTTATTCCGTATTATTTTATATTTTGGGATAACACTTCCTATTTTCAAATGGTATTTTTGACTCAGAAACGGGTGGTTACGGCAATAAATTGTGCAAGTTCACTAACATCCCATCGACCTCTATCATTAGTCGGAGTATTCTGACATTGGCCTCTCAACATATATACACTTAAAATCGTTTCCTGTTAACAATATCAGCTTGTTCCCAAGAATTAGCAGCTTTCACTCAGTTAATACTAGGAAGAAATCTGATCAGCATTTGGAGCGCACTTCCTTGACTCTCGTACACAAAGGCGTGCAGTGTTCTGCTTCATCCATTTTCAATAAGCTACCATAAGAAGTAATACACGCGCTTTAAGATCAAAACTGAAAGGTTTCCTCATGGTTCAGTTCTTCTATTCCTTCGGGTGGTTCCTTGCAAAACTAAGCTAAATCGTTTGTTACGTTGTTGATTGCGTTTATATAAACTTATAGCTTGTCGACTTTTTATTTTTTATAAACATTTTATTTTACGTATTATTACATTTTTTTGGAATTTTATGTACTAACACGTTCCATGACGACGGAGATTTGCTCCTCAGTTTGGTCCTACATTACTAGATGCGTAAAATAAAAAAAAGTAAAAGATAGTAACAAAAGCAAGGGCTGACAAGTGAGAGACTTATCCCACAGTCACCTGAACAGGTCCTGCATCCAAGTTGCTGAGGAAAGTAAAATTCAGAAGAATGGAAAATAAAATAAGGTATCTACTAGACATCTATCACTTTGGCTTTCGGGAAGGTAAAGGCGTCGGAGAGGTGGTCCTGAAGTTGCACTTGATAATGGAAAAAGGCCTGAAGAAATATGAAGACACGCTCAGCAGATTTGTTGAACTGGAAAAGCATTAAACTTTCTAACATGGTGGCAGGTATTCGAATTTGTGAGATAAACGGGAGTAAGTTACAGGTAAAGACGAGTTATACACAATATTATTGGAAGCTAGAGGGAACCATGACATTAGAAGATTAAAAGGCGGTAAGAGAAAGATGGAGTCATTCGACTCTACTGTTCCAAGTGTTCATCGAAGGAGCAATGACGCTAGTAAAAGAAAGGTTCAGAAGTGGTATCAATTTTCAGGGAGTAAGGACATCAAGCATAAGAATCGCTGATAGCATTGGTATCCTCAGAGAAAGTGGAGCAGAACTGCAAGATCTGTTGAAGTGAATGAATAGTTTAATTAGTACAGAACATGACCTGAGTTTTAAAAAAAAATTTAAATGTTGGAAATGAGAACAGCGAGATCATAAAGTAGCGAAGTAAAGCTCTGTTGCTACCATGGAACCAAAGTAGCGCATCATGTAGGGGTCAAGGAGGTCATAAAGAACAGTTTAGTCAACTAGTGTCAAACTTACGCTTTAATCTAAGGAAGAAACTTCTTTTCTGTTAAGAAAATATGCTGGTACGAAAGATAAATAGCTGTAATATTAAACAAGTCGGTTTTGGGTGGTCTGTAGAAAAATGCGAATGACTTCAAATGTGGTATCCAGTTACTTTTACTGCTTTGGGAAGTAGCACCTCCTCCATGATGAAACGTGAGATGTTGACGAATAGTAAAAGCCGCCTAAATACGGTTAATTTTGGGATACTTCTCATTACTGTAGATGATGTTCGCATATAGACTCCTGGAAATTGAAATTAGAACACCGTGAATTCATTGTCCAAGGAAGGGGAAACTTTATTGACACATTTCCGGGGTCAGATACATCACATGATCACACTGACAGAACCACAGGCACATAGACACAGGCAACAGAGCATACACAATGTCGGCACTAGTACAGTGTATATCCACCTTTCGCAGCAATGCAGGCTGCTATTCTCCCATGGAGACGATCGTAGAGATGCTGGATGTAGTCCTGTGGAACACCTTGCCATGCCATTTCCACCTGGCGCCTCAGTTGGACCAGCGTTCGTGCTGGACGTGCAGACCGCGTGATACGACGCTTCATCCAGTCCCAAACATGCTCAATGGGGGACAGATCCGGAGATCTTGCAGGCCAGGGTAGTTGACTTACACCTTCTAGAGCACGTTGGGTGGCACGGGATACATGCGGACGTGCATTGTCCTGTTGGAGCAGCAAGTTCCCTTGCCGGTCTAGGAATGGTAGAACGATGGGTCCGATGACGGTTTGGATGTACCGTGCACTATTCAGTGTCCCCTCGACGATCACCAGTGGTGTACGGCCAGTGTAGGAGATCGCTCCCCACACCATGATGCCGGGTGTTGGCCCTGTGTGCCTCGGTCGTATGCAGTCCTGATTGTGGCGCTCACCTGCACGGCGCCAAACACGCATACGACCATCATTGGCACCAAGGCAGAAGCGACTCTCATCGCTGAAGACGACACGTCTCCATTCGTCCCTCCATTCACGCCTGTCGCGACACCACTGGAGGCGGGCTGCACGATGTTGGGGCGTGAGCGGAAGACTGCCTAACGGTGTGCGGGACCGTAGCCCAGCTTCATGGAGACGGTTGCGAATGGTCCTCGCCGATACCCCAGGAGCAACAGTGTCCCTAATTTGCTGGGAAGTGGCGGTGCGGTTCCCTACGGCACTGCGTAGGATCCTACGGTCTTGGCGTGCATCCGTGCGTCGCTGCGGTCCGGTCCCAGGTCGACGGGCACGTGCACCTCCCGCCGACCACTGGCGACAACATCGATGTACTGTGGAGACCTCACGCCCCACGTGTTGAGCAATTCGGCGGTACGTCCACCCGGCCTCCCGCATGCCCACTATACGCCCTCGCTCAAAGTCCATCACCTGCACATACGGTTCACGTCCACGCTGTCGCGGCATGCTACCAGTGTTAAAGACTGCGATGGAGCTCCGTATGCCACGGCAAACTGGCTGACACTGACGGCGGTGGTGCACAAATGCTGCGCAGCTAGCGCCATTCGACGGCCAACACCGCGGTTCCTGGTGTGTCCGCTGTGCCGTGCGTGTGATCATTGCTTGTACAGCCCTCTCGCAGTGTCCGGAGCAAGTATGGTGGGTCTGACACACCGGTGTCAATGTGTTCTTTTCTCCATTTCCAGGAGTGTATAATTACGCTCCGAGATCGGGATGAGTCATTGAGGTTTATTATAATTTACTGTGAAAAGTCCACAGATTTTAGTTTGACTCAGAAGAGGTGCCCACTTGGATGGTTTTCCATTTGAGAGAATCCTAAGTACTTCCTTGTTGTGGGACATGAGCATTATAAACCAAAGAGTGGAAACATTAGTACGCCTCCTGGTACTTCCATGCGTCGCTTCTTTGACTTCCTAGGTATCTGTGAAGTTCCACTGGCCAGTAATTGTATAGTCATCAATACCGACACACTAAACTTCACTGCGGTTACTTCAAGACACGACTTCAAAATAGTGCTTTCTTTATGTGAAATATTATGATTAAGTAAAAATGGCCTGAAAGTTTACAATTTCAGCTTTCAAGGGTGCAGTAACTTCGAAGAAGGTCGTGGAAAATTACAAGTCCGTTTCTGGAACACATTAATACTGTTATTGTCATCGCTTGCCTAGGTAATTCTTCAGCTGGAGACTTTAGTTACCAGAATCACAGTATCTTATAATTCAAGAGCGAATGAAACTTTCCTTGATAAAGTCAACCTGTGACTCTGTATAGTTTAATACCGCCTGCTAGTCGCAAAAAGACAATCATTATTTTCTGTTTTACTGAATTAGCTTTCTGTATTTTTACTCCATCCGTTTTTGTACTTCAGTAAGTGCGAGTACGCTGGAACTCCCTGTTCTAGACATCATTAACATAGTTTTTCTCGTTACAACTTTGAGTTAAACTGAATCAGCTGAAATTCAAAGTCTGTACCGAAATCGTTTGTTAAGAAGCAACACAGAGGAGAATTCCTTTTACTGAGGCATCCAAGACAACATTACTGTAATATGCAACTCTTCTTGTTTTATGTTAACCATACATGAAAAAATAAGGATAACATTTATGCATGTTGATGCATTAAAATTGCCTAAGTCAAAGGATTGCGATGTCTTGAAATTCAGTCGACATGTTTCAAATAAACATCACAAATAGAGATTTTCTTAAACGGAACACTTTCAGTCGTTGTACAAGCAGAAACAAATATAAATTCTGTTTTGCAATAGCACAAACACAAGTACTGTCGTTTTCACAAACTATGAGCACAAAGAATGAAATCTGGTATCCGTTTACAAAACTAATAGGAACGATGAAAAATCTTACTTTATTACAGCTGAAGAGAAAGATAATCTTCGAGACAGGAAGTTTCATCATTTTTTAAACAACGCACTATCTCCACGCGACAGTTCGGTGACTCCCAGCTCCTAGCACAGTCATCGCTTTAAAATTTCGCCTAGCAGCGTCAACGTCGTGGAGCGAACTTCAGTATAATATACTTGTCTCTGTACTGTTCCATCCGAGGCAATTTAATATAAGTAGTTCTGAAACAGGTGTTGCCGGACTTTTTATGCTTCTTTGTACTGCAGCCGTCTGACATGGAATTTCGACCATGGCGAAACGATGGCTGACTATGCTCTCTCCGTGTATCCCCAGCTCTATGCACCCAGAATATTTTTGCTTCTGTCTCGTTGGAGAAGGTTAGGTTAAAAACCGAATGGTATTTCTCTCTCAGGGAAAGATTAGCTTGTACAGAAATACATTATCTACTAAGCATTTTCATATCTTTCCCAACACTTTTTTCACATCACAGACACAATCCATTCAAATATAATACAAAGAAAAGATATGAAATGTAAGCTTCGCAAGGATAAAGTGAAATAGAGCTAATCAGTTGTGAAAATATAAGATTTATTCTAACATTTGACCCATGTTTCGACTCTTTAGAAAAGTGTTCTTCAGAAGGATCGGTTGTTACATCTACAATAGTTAACATTATATAGAAGTTTTCCCGCCCACCATGATACCCCTCTCCCTTCAACCTATGCCAAACCCCTTTCTTTCACTCACAAATGATGTACACTTAATTATTTTACAGCTTACGGATTTCATTGTTTATTTTTTTAATTGGGTAATAACCCAGGAAAATGCCATATGTTGGGTCTTCGAATCATCATATGGCCACTACACGTTGCAGTTTTAATATTTTTAATCGTTTTAAGCTATTTTAGTGCCATTATTTTTACTCTCTCTTGTGCACACATCCAGCACAGACAAGTGCAGCGGTCACTCGTTCGAAACTTTCCTTAACCTGAAAGACATCCGCGCGATGTCAGTTCACTAGCCACATTTGTGAAGTACTGTCTAATGACGATCAGCACGATTTCTTTGGCGTTCCTACTATGGAAGTGAATTTTATATTTCATTGGTGCAACTTTAACATACCTATACAATCTCATGTAACCAGTAAGTGTAACTAATTATAAATAAGGTAGCGAATTATTTTTAAAGTGTGTATAATGTTAATTAGTGTATATGTAACCGTCATGCTTCTTAATACGACGTTTTTAAAGCCGTCGAAACCTGCAGCTGTGAGCTGTATTTCAATTTATCCTCACGAAGACTCCATTCTACACTTTCTGCATTCAGCAATGTTCAAAATGTACTATGCGCACTCACCGAAATGAAAAAGGTGTTTACAAAAATATATCGTGGGACAGTGTCAAACATATACATACAAATATGTGTAGTGTTGTTACGTTACAAAAAATAATTAGAGCCCTTAATGGCTAAACGTTTAATTTAGTAGTGCTGAATTACGGTAGTTTAAATGGCTTGAATTCAAAAATATCATTAAGCTATGTAGAGCGTTACCTATGTTGTGACTTTGTAAATGTACTGCCTTTTTCGTCATTGTCGCTGGATTTTAATACAATGCTTCAACATGTTCAGATTTAAATAAAAACTAATCGGGAGCCTCATAAAAATATTATAACGTGTTTTCGCAAAATGAAGATTAAGACTGAAAACGCACTTTCTGAAATTTTGGGATGTCGCACTCTTCTATGGCAAGAATTACATAATGGTTTCCTTAGATGGCGAAATCAGTCTTTATTTCAGTTCATATGCCAAGAGTTGGGCTGACTCCAAACAGAAGGATACGGAAAGGTCTTAGCAGTAGAGCTTGATCGGCAAAGTTAACGACTCGTCCAAGACCCACTCCTCAAATTCCGTGCAAGTACCCATAAAAAGGATTTTCACATAACTGCTAAGCAGTGTTATACTTTCTAGTCCATCAGTCGCCTACGGAGCGCAGCTTATCGTCAAAAGACAAGTTAAAGCGGCCGCGGCAAAAGAATGGGAACTGGCGGGCAGCAGTGGGAATGCCTTCAGCGTTTCCACTCCCGCGTGCAATTACATGGCCGTCGCGTCGCGGTCTCTCCATCCCCAGCATCCCGATTCTCCCTCGGTATTTTTCCCACTCCGCCCCCAAATCAGATTTCGTCTCCTTTTTTTTCTTTCTTTTACTCTGCGCTGTAACATACTAACATCAGACGCTGTGGGTCGAAATTGCCGTTTGGCTCTGCGTACATCGTCCGTGCAGAACGTTCTGACACTGATTTATTTTTTGCCGAACAAACGACGTCAGCGCAGTAAATACGGTGGCAGCTTGAACTAACAGCCGTGAACAAGAGACGATGAACAAAATCGATGGAGTAAAGGTAATTTCCGTAGTATCCCAAGGAAGTGTGCTAGGACAGTTTCTATTTACATTGAATATAAATGATTTAGTTGAAAGCGTCTGATGATCTTTAATACGGTTCGCATGGGATGTGTTTCTCTACAACAAAATAGCAACGCCAGAAGTCAGAATCGATTTGCAGAATGACCTCCAGAGAATTGATGAATGGTACAGTCTCTAACAATTGACCCAGAACGTAAATAAATCGAACATACTTCCCATACATGGGGAAACAAAGCCACAACGGTACAGCTACACTAATGATGAGAAGCTGCTTGAGACAATATCTACTGTAAAATATCTAGGAGAACTACTCAAAGCGATTTTAAGTGTAACGACCACATAAAACATACTGCTGAAAAAGCAGACGCCAATCTGAGATTCATAGGAAGAATCTCAAGAAACGTAAATCATTCACGAAAGAACTGGCTTATAAGACGCTTGTTCGACCGGTTCTTGAGTATTGTTTAACAATATGGTATCCTGACCAGATAGAATTGATAGAAGAGAGAGAGAGAAGATGCAACGAAGAGTGGTGCGTTTCGTCACGGGATCGTTTAGTCGGTAAAGAGACCATTGCCGAGATGCTCAAGAACCTCCAGTAGCAGATGTTGCAAGAGAGATGTTGCGCATCACAGACGTTTATGACAGAAATTTCGAGAGAGCTGTTTATTGAAGAACCGGAAGACATATTACTTCCTCATCAATACACCTCATGTAATTACCACGACCAGAAAATTAGAGAAATAAGAGCTTATACGGAAGTTTACCGACAATCATTCTTCCCACGCGCCATTCACAACTGGAACTGGGCAGGGTAATCAGTTAGTGGTACCAGAAGTATTCTCCGCTACACACTTTTGGGTGGCTTGCGGAATGTGATGTAGATGTGCATTCGACCAGGCGCTTGAGAGCAGACAGTGTAAAGTAGTGGACATGCGACCGTAGTTTGTCAACATTGTGTCACAATTGTAATGGAATAATAAAGGGCAAATCTCTAAATCAAATGTTGAAGACAAACTTCAGAATGTTGTGGAGGAGACAAAATTTTGTAAGAGATTTGTCACGTACACCTTGATACGCTACCAACCAGCTCGACATGTAGCATCTTCCGCGACCTGACTGAAAGGACAAACGTGAACAGTTCTCTTCCGGAGACTACAACAGTTATACAGAGCGAGTCACTTAACTTTTTCCACCAAGAATAACTCCGAAAGTATGATAGCAGCTGAAAAGTTTGTGGGACAGATGTTGCATGGGACAACCGGGGTCATAATATGACTTTGGTTTTTTGTTGCTAGGTGGTGTCGCGTCAGAAATATGGTCAACTCGGCTCTTTCAAATGGGATGCTATAGTTTGTTACTTATTTTCTGACAGTTGCTATCAAGACGAATCCAATGATGTGTAACAGAAACTCTTTGAATGCCAACGAACGTCACAAATGTGGCATGAACGTACATTTACAGAAGGTGTTCGAAGTGATAACCATTGGTATCTGTTCAGTGCAGTTCACCTTAGTATAGCTTCTTTACACATTGATACTTGCTAGTATTGACTTACGTAAGTGTTCATAATAAAGTGAAATATTGCATATTTTCCAACTAGTATGTCTTTCAAAATGGTTCAAACGGCTCTGAATACTATGGGACTTAACATCTGAGGTCATCAGTCCCCTAGAACTTAGAACTACTTAAACCTAACTAACCTAAGGAGATCACACACATCCATGCCCGAGGCAGGATTCGAACCTGCGACCGTAGCGGTCGCGCGGTTCCAGACTGAAGCGCCTAGAACCGCTCGGCCACACCGGCCGGCAGTATGTTTTTAACATTGATTTGGGGCATAGTGTACAGCAATACTTTCTCGGAAGTAATACATGAGTCTTTTTATTCTTGGAGACTGCCAGAAATTTTTTGGTACGAGGGGGACGAACTTTAATACCGTTTTCCCTAGTACTCTCTTGCGGTTGTCGGGAAATCGTTTCCTCGATACAACCGTCAACATGGCGACTTTTGCCATTTCTCTTGCATCTGATCAACGACGTGGTGCAATATCTTGACGAGAGCTATGGGTGACAGTTACAGTACGTCGATATCAGTTCCGGGTCGGTAACGACAACGATTTGTCAACGGCATGGAAATAACACTAGGAATGTGTTTTGCATACTCGTCAGGCTGTCGTGATACTGACAAAGCTGTACTTGCAACAAATTGTACATAGCATATTAGTTCCATTTCATAGTATCGAGATTTTATTCTGTTAACGTACAAACGCGGAGAAAAGTGTTTATGTTTCGTTGTTTAAGGATTATTCATATTACCCCATTAATTCATACCCTGATTTAACCTTAGTTCACTGCAGCGGTAATTGGTGACAGTTTTGTGGCTGTTGCAGTTTAGTGTTATTATCTACACAAGGCCATATTCCGTCACAGTCACTTTCTGCACATCGTTCAGGAGCTGGAGCGTCAGACATTACCTCACCAATATGTCTGATCCGGTAACTCAGTATCTGATTACGACGCTATTTAATATGACCAGAACGGCAAAGCCAGTGACCCTGTCTTCATGTTAGTCTAGGAGCAACTCTTTCTTCCCAGACTGCGATGTTTCAATTAAAACTGCAAAACAGTTACTCACAAGTTTTTAAGCAGCTGAAGAGAGCGGCTGGACCACCGCTCATACAGCTTTTACTAATTGTGATCCTACGGAATCACCATCTGAAGACCAACTGACTGCCCAACTAGTAACAAAGGCCGTGAGAAACTTGGACGACTACCTTACAAGTATTCGGTCACCGATCGAGGAAATTGCCGCCCTTTTCTTACTCTCGCATCCCTACCCACGAAAAACACATCCACTGACGTCACATAACGTCCTCATCTGATTACGGGTCCCTTAATATGAATTTTCACAGATACGTTTGATCATGATTCCGTTTGCACCATTAGCTGTGCGCTAAAATTTCACCCTATAATGATATGAAATAATAATTTCCAGGGCTCATAATTTGTCTTCAAATAAAAATTTAACTATTTGAAATTTGAGCCTGCAGTGGTGAGAATAATTTATTCTTGCAGTATCTTCATTTCTTACAGCACAAACATGAATGGTACATCAGTTTTATAGTATTTGTCTCTTCTTTCCACTGCAGCCATTAGAGTTTAAATCATGGAAAAAACTATGCAAATATGGCATAAAAAATAAAAGTATATAATAAATCTTATCATCTACATGGAGCATGGGTTGAATAGTATATTTTACTATGGTGTCAGTGTCTCAGTCTTCATTCACAAGAGATGCTGATTTCAGTGCTTTTACATTTAAAATGTCTCTCGTAGTATAAATATTAAATTTAATGATCCTGTATGTAGTTCCAAACTGAGTGCTCTGTCTCTTTGATGGGATAAATATTTTAAAATTCATAGATTACTTAGTGCATTATTTATATTCAGATCTATTTTTATCTTAATCTCCTCTAATATGTTAATCATGATTGTACATTTACATCACTGGATTCTTAACCAAATTCTCTTTCATTTGACACCTCATGATCCCTTTTCTCAACGCAGGTAGCGCTGCACAAGTACAATTACAACTTTTAAATTCCCTGTCTGGTAAAGCGAAGTTGATATGATCCTTGATGAGAAAATCTTACTGTTTCAAACGGACCAGTCTACACTAACTCACATTTCTTTTTTATCTTATTCAGTAGTGTTGAACTGGAATATTTGCGAATTAAGACTAACTCTCCAAATTGTGTTACCAATATACATAATTATCTGCCAAATTAGTGCTTCCTTTGATGTGTTTTCTCAGTCTAGTTCAATAATGCTTCCTGTAGATTCTCAGTGCAGAATTGTGGATCACATTCAACTTACGGATGCACTTTCATCATTCATTGTTTTCCAGGTTACTGAATGGCAGCTCACGTGGTATGTAGTTACTGGCTGCATTTTGCAAGTCACTGACTATTCTTTCGTTTGTTCTAAATAGTCAACCCATGAAACACATATGTGCATGAATATAGATAGGTCTCAAAAACTGTTTAGGAGGATTGCCTTCGAAGATATTTGGATATTAGAACTTACTATAATATATTATTCTACAAAAAGATAGTCCACTTGCTGGAAGAGAACTGTGCATCATTTTCCGATACCAGATTTTTCTAACTGAATAAATAATTTGGTTGTACGTGTTGAGTCATGCTTGCTGTCTTTTTTCACAGGATACAGTTTTAGGTACACACAATATACAGGATGAAAAGTATTTAAACCGACAAACTCTGGGAGGCTATAGGGGACATCAAAACAAAATTTTTTCCCTAATGTCATTTTTTCCTATGGGGATTATTTAAACGAGTGGAGCCGCATTATGCCCATCAGATGTTACAGGCCGCATTACGATCTTTAGTTGTTATAGGGCGTATTACGCTGTTTAGTTGTAGGCAACTGCTGTCCATCCGTGTAGTAGCGCATTGTCTCTGTCGACTAATGGAGTGAGTACATTGATATGGTTGGTGCGTACTACGTAGCGCACCACAACGGACGATCTGCACAGCGGGTTTATCAACAACAATATCCTAATCGCCGTATCCCGCATCATACGACCTTTGCTGCTGTGTACCAACATCTGCGTGACACTGGGTCATTTAGCAGATTACCTAGACAGGGACGCCGTCGAATTTAAGAACGCTGCAGTTTGAGGAAGCTGTCTTGCAGCATGTGGAGCGGGATCCTTCAATCAGCACTCGTGCAATTGCACATAACATGAGGTCGAATCAGACGAATGTAAGCACAGTCCTTCGAGAGCAATTGTAACGTCCATTTCACTTACAGCGTCTCCACAACCTGGAACCAGTTCATTACCCACGCAGAGCACAGTTTTCGCAGTGGTACCTGGAACAGTGTGAAATGCATCCTACATTTCCATCCTCTGTGTTGTTTACCGATGAATCGACGTTCGGGCGTGATGGAGTCTTCAACATGCACAATTCGCATGTTTGGAGTGAGGATAACCCACATGCCACAGTTACTAGGGCTCATGAAGTGCGGTTCTTCGTTAATGTGTGGGTCGGTGTTGATGGGGACTGTTTAACTGGGCTGTATCTGCCACCTAGGCCATTAAATGGCAGGCACTATTACAATTTTCTCGCCAGAGCATTGCCAGAATTGCTGGAAGACGTCCCGCTCCCTACAACACATGTGGTTCCAACATGACGGAACGCCGGCACATTTCAGTCGTAGTGTGCGTCGATTCCTGGACCGACGGTTCCCAGAAACGTGGATTGGCAGAGGTGGTCCTGTACCATGTCCTGCTCTATCCCCAGACATGTCCCCTCTGAACTTTTTTGTGTGGGGAGAGATGCGCAACCTTGTTTACGCAACTCCTGTTTCATCAGAAGAAGATCTGGTTTCCCGGATAGTAGCAGCAGCAGGAACAATTCAGGATACTCCTGGGGCTTCTCCCCGTGTCAGACAGAATATGATCCGACAGTGTAAACTTTGTTTACGTGTCAATGGAGGAATTTTTGAAAATCTACTGTAATTGAAATAGGGTTGTGTTAATGTGTTGTTTCCTTGTCATAAAAAATGGAAAAGTATTTCTTGGTTTAATTAATTTGCAGCCAGAGAAATCATCCTCTACCTGTTTAAATAGTCCTCATAGGAAAAAAATGACATTAGGGAAAAATAGTTGTCTTGATGTCCCCTACAACCTGCCAGAGTTTGTCGGTTTAAATACTTTTCACCCTGTAGTGCCACAATGTGCCATACTCCAGGTTTTGCATGCAATAGAGCTTGGAGCATTGGAGTGTAGCATGTCCTGTGCCAAAAGTTTAATATTCTCGTCTTCTGACAGAAGGCATATGTTGTTATTGTTTGCTGAACTCTCTGTAAATGTTCACAAAGTAACAATATTACTTAAATTTGGTAACACATTTGATATTGTGAAATGGGTGTGCCAGATGAGCTATCACTAGATTCTTTCAGAATGCATACTCGCTCACTGTTTGGTATTTACAATATAAATAATGTGATGTACATAGCTAAACAAGTGAAGACCTTTGTATGTAAAAGAAATGAATGTTAATATGAACAGAACTGATTAAGCAATGCAACACAAGAACGTTGGTTTTATTCAGGATTCCAGTACACCATATTTTCCTCACTCTTTTGGCTACAAAATCCTGTTTTCTAACATAATCTTAGTTCAATGCAACGGCCTTACACGGCCTTATCGGGAGGGCTTGTATGCCCTCACGGTCGCACTTCACTGGTTGAAGTGAAAGCCAATGTCTTCCTGCGTCAATAACCTTTCCACTGTCCACGTACTGCTTCCCACATAATGCCTGCTTCACCGGGACAAACTGATGGAAGTCGGAAGGTACAAGATCCAGGCTGTAGGGTTGATGGGAAAGGTCTAGCGAAGTTTTGTGAGCTCCTCTGTAGTGCGCAGACTTCTGTGAGGCTTTGGATTGACATGGAAGAGGGGAAGTTCGTTTGTACTTTTGTGGGACAAACAGACTGAAGTAGCTTCTTCAGTTCCCTGAGGTTAGAACAATGCACTTCCACTTGATAGTTACACAATGACGGAGGACATCAAACAGAATAACCCTCTCAGAGTTACATAAGACAGTCGCCATTACTTTATTGGCCGGGGGTATGACTTTTGACTTCTTCTTCAGAGGAAAGGTGGTTTTGTGCCACTCTGTCAACTGCTGTTCGTATTCCGGTTCGAAGTGATATACCCATATTTTATCTTCTTTGACGATGTTAGACAAAAATGCCGTGTAACGTACAAACAACTCCGCACAAACGGTCCTTCGTTGCTCTTTATCGTCTTCTGTTAGCTGGTAAGGAACCCGGCGGGCACAAAACTCTGAGAGTACACCAAATGGTGGAAGAGTGCATCAACACTTCCGACAGCGATGTCCAATTGAGCAGCGAAGTGTCCTATAGTGATCTGTCGCCTTGTGCAAGTTCCAACGCTGCAGAAGTCACAGTCATGTAGGAGATCGCACAGGTTAGCTGCGACCTTGTTGCGATGATAACGGACACCTCGCCCATTGACTCACCATGCTTCTGTTCACTATCAGGTCTCTGTAGACATTCTGCAAGCGCCTATGAATATCTGTAATGCTCTAGTTCTCCGACAAAAGAAGCTCAATGACAGATTTCTACTTGGAATACACGCCCATTACAGACATCGAAACAACATGCAACTATAGGGGCTGTTGTTGGAATTTCCTATGATGTTAGACAACATATTCCTCATATCTGCATAGAAAATTTGCGAAGATAAAAATGTGTTGCATTACGTGTTGACCATCCCTCGCACGCACTTTGTTCGAAAAAAAGTTTATAAGAAATGTTATATGTGAAATACTTTTGATTCAGTTTTCTTGTCCATTTCCTCTATAGTTTGTGCTTCATACAACGGCCCATTAGCAAGTTAATATGGGTTACCTGTCTCTCACCGTCTTAGCAGACCTGGCTGGACTGTTTCTGTTATCAGGACACTTAAGATGATATCTCCCACATTGGGCGCTCTCTCTCTCTCTCTCTCTCTCACCGAATGAGGTTCCAATGGCGTCTATAAAATGTGTGTGCATGACTCTCTCTCTCTCTCTCTCTCTCTCTCTCTCTCTCTATATATATATATATATATATATATATATATATATATATACTCCTGGAAATGGAAAAAAGAACACATTGACACCGGTGTGTCAGACCCACCATACTTGCTCCGGACACTGCGAGAGGGCTGTACAAGCAATGATCACACGCACGGCACAGCGGACACACCAGGAACCGCGGTGTTGGCCGTCGAATGGCGCTAGCTGCGCAGCATTTGTGCACCGCCGCCGTCAGTGTCAGCCAGTTTGCCGTGGCATACGGAGCTCCATCGCAGTCTTTAACACTGGTAGCATGCCGCAACAGCGTGGACGTGAACCGTATGTGCAGTTGACGGACTTTGAGCGAGGGCGTGTAGTGGGCATGCGGGAGGCCGGGTGGACGTACCGCCGAATTGCTCAACACGTGGGGCGTGAGGTCTCCACAGTACATCGATGTTGTCGCCAGTGGTCGGCGGAAGGTGCACGTGCCCGTCGACCTGGGACCGGACCGCAGCGACGCACGGATCCACGCCAAGACCGTAGGATCCTACGCAGTGCCGTAGGGGACCGCACCGCCACTTCCCAGCAAATTAGGGACACTGTTGCTCCTGGGGTATCGGCGAGGACCATTCGCAACCGTCTCCATGAAGCTGGGCTACGGTCCCACACACCGTTAGGCCGTCTTCCGCTCACGCCCCAACATCGTGCAGCTCGCCTCCAGTGGTGTCGCGACAGGCGTGAATGGAGGGACGAATGGAGACGTGTCATCTTCAGCGATGAGAGTCGCTTCTGCCTTGGTGCCAATGATGGTCGTATGCGTGTTTGGCGCCGTGCAGGTGAGCGCCACAATCAGGACTGCATACGACCGAGGCACACAGGGCCAACACCCGGCATCATGGTGTGGGGAGCGATCTCCTACACTGGCCGTACACTACTGGTGATCGTCGAGGGGACACTGAATAGTGCACGGTACATCCAAACCGTCATCGAACCCATCGTTCTACCATTCCTAGACCGGCAAGGGAACTTGCTGTTCCAACAGGACAATGCACGTTCGCATGTATCCCGTGCCACCCAACGTGCTCTAGAAAGTGTAAGTCAACTACCCTGGCCAGCAAGATCTCCGGATCTGTCCCCCATTGAGCATGTTTGGGACTGGATGAAGCGTCGTCTCACGCGGTCTGCACGTCCAGCACGAACGCTGGTCCAACTGAGGCGCCAGGTGGAAATGGCATGGCAAGCCGTTCCACAGGACTACATCCAGCATCTCTACGATCGTTTCCATGGGAGAATAGCAGCCTGCATTGCTGCGAAAGGTGGATATACACTGTACTAGTGCCGACATTGTGCATGCTCTGTTGCCTGTGTCTATGTGCCTGTGGTTCTGTCAGTGTGATCATGTGATGTATCTGACCCCAGAAATGTGTCAATAAAGTTTCCCCTTCCTGGGACAATGAATTCACGGTGTTCTTATTTCAATTTCCAGGAGTGTATATGTGTGTGTGTGTGTGTGTGTGTGTGTGTGTGTGTGTGTGTGTGTGTATGGCTCATGTATATAGACTTTTTGGATATGTGCTAAAAGTTGCTCCTATAGTCCAGTGGGTGTCAGATATTGTTTTATTTTTTATGCTGTGTGGCCATGCATGGAAGATGAAATTCAATGATGAGGTAAGGGTGGAAAGAGAGAGGTTTAATGACGAGGCAGAGGTGGAAAGGTAACGGGAAGGAAAACATTCTGTGAGGCGAAATTTGGACTACAAAACTGTAGAGACAGATATTTGCTACAATACTGCTGTAACGATAGGGACAATTTATTACAATTTTGGGCCTATTTATTACAGTTTTGTGAAACACCTAGTGAAAACTTAGTACAATTTTTTAGCAATTTGTTACAGTTTTGTGACAGTTTCTTACAGTTGTGTGGCAATTTGTTACTGCCCTGAGACAGATTGATTTTGCAGAGGCAATTTGTTAGAGTTTTACGGCAATTTGTTATATATCTGAAACAATTTCTTACAGGTTTGGGGGCAAATTGATAGAATTTTAGGCAAATTGATACAATTTCAGGGCAAACTGTTATAGCTTGTGGGCAAGTTTTGACAGTTTTGGGGCAAATTGTAACAGTTTTGCTGTAATGGGGAGAGGCATTTTGGTGATCCAATCAATTTCCTTACACAATGAGTCACTCCATTGTTTAAATGATGGTGCATTCCATTTTCTTAAGCATTGAATCATTTTATTTCTTTAAATGGTGACCCATTTCTCTTCCGTTAAGAGATTGGAATACAAACTACAAATAACTGAGGACATATGTTGTAGCTGCTTCAATGAGATAAATAAGTTTGTACAGGAGGGGAAAGACTTATGACTCTTCTTTTTCTAAAACGGTTGTACACTCCATTTGTCGCTCAACCAGGGTACTGCTGGTCACTTAGTTGCATTGTAATGTAACATCATTGTCCACAGACTACACAAACTGCTGAGTATCCTTGGCCACTGTACGTTATTTTCCATCATTTACCACTGATTGTCGTTCTCCACAGACCATCATTGTTCCACTCAACAGTGCTTGGGCAGCTCAGTCGGTAGAGCACTTGCCCGAGAAAGGCAAACATTCAGAGTTCGAGTTTCGGTCTGGCACACTGTTTTGATGTGTCAGGAAGTTTCAGTATTCAAATGATCATCATTGCCATGACCCAAATGTGTGTGTGTGTGAGTGTGAGTGAGTGTATGTGTGTGTGTGTGTGTGTGTGTGTGTGTGTGTGTGTGTGTGTGTGTGAGTGTGTTTGTGTGCACTTGCTTGCAGGTGTGTGCAATTCAGATGCAAGTATCTTTTGTAAGCATCTTTCACTTTCACGGAAATAGAGCAATTTTACTTTCTTTTTACACATTATTTTAAAATTGCATACATTAGATACAAATGTACATACGTGTTCATAAACATCTTTGAGTTTTTGACATCATTCTTACATGTCATTTTAATATTATGCTGATTAAACACGGAAGTATGTCTGTCTCTGATTTTCACAGATATAACATCTGTCTTTGATCTTGGAGGCTAATCAACTGAGGGTTATGTGATGGATAACCATCATTTTAATAGTACAGTTTGATTGGACTGAGAAAGGCACGGGAAGGTGCTACTGAGCGCAACTGGGCTAATTGTGGCATCTTGAATTTTGATTGGCTTGAGATGAGAGGAGAAGGGAATAGGGGTTTGTGTTGTCACGTGACAGATAGGTGACATGGCTGCTGTCATCTTGGATTGTGATGTTACCGGGATATGGCTTCCAATTGCGACAGTCCAAGCCTCCATCTGACAATTTGCTAGGAATGGCCTATGTGCATATATGGTAGAGTGTGCCTATTACAGTCTTACTGTGGGTAGCTGTCTTTTATACCTACACTTAGCATTAATTGATTACATAGACAAGATTCAAACAAGAAACCACATTTTGTTACAGTTAGGCGAGTGTGAAACTCTCGCAGGCAGGTTGCTCGAGCTTCAGTGGTAGTTTCTATAAGAGAGGACTAGTGAGTCCTGTTGCAATCACAAGACCAAACGTTCTGACAACGATCAATCATTGTTTTTACTCTCATGCGGGTTTTATGGACTGATAATGAGACTAAAGTCATGGAATGTCTACCCCATATGGGGGCTTACTATCAACCATCCATCCTGCACAGCACTCACTAATAGAAGAGAAAGGTGAGAAGTGATGATGCTGATGCTACATTCGTTATACAGTTTTAAAGTCATCGCTATTTCATATGTATGGTGCGCAAAGCAAGTCCAATATCAGAACTTCCTTATACCAATCCTTGCATGTCTTCATCATTCCATATATAATGGTTAGCGGCGCTGTCTGGGTTAGGTCTGTGACATGGAGTGTGATAGCCTCGAAAATAAATGCCCCTCGGTTTTGCAACAAGAAAAAAAAAACATTGTGATTATTTCAGATAGGGTCGACCTAGCCTGGGAATGTAGGTTGCCGCTGTGTTTTTGAACTTTATATGCCTTATTAACATGTTCAAAGACGTAACATCCATTCTGCATGTTTCCATTGTATAAAATGGTTGTCGAACAAGTCAGAAGGTTGTCCAGGACGACAAATGGGCAACGCTTCAAATATATTAGGGGTTTTTCATGTGAAACGTGTTAAGTGATGGCTATAAATTACCACCATGTCGAGATCTGTCTCTTTTGTTACCGAACGAGATGGCGCTGTGTTTAAAACGCTGGACTCGCTTTCTGAAGGACAGAAGTTCAATTCGCCAACCATCGAAAGAAATTTAGCTTTCTGTGGTATCCCTGAATCTCTTGAGACAAATTTCGAATTGGTTTCTTTCAAAATGACACATCTGTTATCTTTCCTTCTCCCTTCTTCAGTCCGAGAATGTGTTCCGTCTGTATCGACCTCAGTACTGATGAGACGTTATTGATCATCACTGGATCCTTTCTATGGTACCCAAGGGTTTATATTATTAGCATATGGTAGTTACGCTATGTTTCAGCACTACGGAGGTCAAGGCGATTTCATAATTTAGGTAGGGGTTTGGTAGTTGTCAACTAATTCCATTTCCTTTCTCGATCGGATTTGTAAAGTAGACGCCCTTGGTGGCCAAATTTAGCATTAAGAGATTCGTTGAACTATGAGAGTTACACAAAAACGTATTGCTACAAAGAACTTAACTATCAACAGTTGTGATCTGTCTCATATATGTTCTGAAGGAAATGCCTGCATCTGTTTGGTATGATTTCTGAATGCAGAATCAGGCGCTTTCCACAAGTCCTCTCTCTCTCTTCTGATTAAATTCATGGAAACACGAATTTTTGTGACCTCCATTTCATAGCTCTGCAAGTTTGGTACCTTCCCCAGGACAACTGTAATTTCGTAGTTTAACTCATGTTTACAGGTGAAGTAATATTCAGTCAACTTGAATTTGTTCGTATGCTTTGGTCGAGTGTTCTTTAACACAGTGAGACATGTCAAACTGACAAGGTATGTGGTTTATCTACTGTACTGTAAGTCTCATAGATAGTGACAAGTGGGAATTTGACTAACTAGGTCGGAGACCTCTTCCTCCATATCCTAAAACTTGAGCCTTACGGTCATGTTACTTTCCAAACAAAGATTGCGTTAGTATATCTGAGAAATTTCAAAACATGTTGAAGCAGAGTAAAGGACTACAACTAGTTTCTGCATCTTTAACACGTTCAGATTAAAACGATGATTTGTTCTCCTGTCACATTCTCGAAACTTGTGATAAAGCTACGAAATAGTTAGGTTCAGGCACTGAAAGCGTGTTTCAATATGTGTTATATATGTATACCTTTGTCTGATTTACTGTCGCTCTGTTCTTTACTATGTGTCGCGCCACACTTCTTGTTAAGTTACTGGTATTTCAGATGCTATATAGGCTACTGTATAAAGCGTATTTCTAAAGTACAGCTAGTTCGTAGTACTATATTAAATTTTGAGATAATGGTTCCAGTAATGGTTTTAGTAACTGTTCAAAATTGCTTACCAGCATATGTCTCTCAGTGAAACAAGACTTTGTTTAGTTCATAGTCACTTGACAAGGCTTGTCAAAACCACAGGAAAACGTTTTGATGGATTGGAAAATGCAGCCAACCAGCTGTAAAATACAGGTTTATGGAAACTTGACCATGGTTTCCACAGTTCTCAAACGTCTTTCTCAGAAGTTGTTTTACGTAGAATCACATAATATCTATACTCAATGTGGGAGTCGATAACTCTGTCTAGCACATGTACATGTCAGTTACTTAACCACCACCTAACATAAATGATTTAAAAGCAGCAGTTATTACTGTACGGCTTATTGTTTGATCCATCGACAAATGTGTACTTCCTTTAATTTACGTCTATGGTCACAATCTTTTCTGTTTAACAGATTACCGGTTTCGGTCTTTAATGACCATCATCAGATCTGTCTCATAAAATCAAAGTCCTAATGCACTGCAGCCATAGTGGCATAGTCAACTGCTAAATGCGGACTTTGATTTTATGAGAAACCGGTAATCTGGTAAACAGAAAAGATTGTGACCATAGACGTAAATTAAAGGAAAATTATTACACATACGGATCACTGTGTTTTTTCGCGACGATGTCGCAGCTTGTGAAAATGTGTACTTTTTAAAAATCTGTTAAGACAAACTCTACAGTAGAGAGCTACTACTTGTGAATCATGTATTTTATAATGTGGTAAAGTGGATGACATGTAATGCGCTAAATAGAGTCAACGACTCCTACATTGAATATAGATAATACATGATTCTATGGACAATACTTACTCAAGGAGACAGTTTTAAAACTGTCGAAATCATTGTTACTGTTTAATAAACCTGTACTTTGCAACTGGTTGGTTGTTATTTTCAATCCATTGAAGCACTTGCATGCACTTACTGAAGTGCAGCCACGTTCAAAAACTTACAGGAAAATGCCAAACAGTTTTAGTAACTGTGTAAATGTTACGAAGGCTGAAACTTCGTGGCAGATGCTGGAGGGATGCTGACTCTGTTTTTCAGGATAGCAAATGGGAAGTTGCGGTACAGAAAATGGCCCAGAGAATACCAGTGTGTGTGTGTGTGTGTGTGTGGTGAGTGAAGTGTTATGAAGCAATGTGTGCATAATGTGAGCAGTGAATGATAGTGAGATATGAGTGAACAATGTGGCATTACATTATTTAATACAAGTTATTCGTAAAAAAAGTATTGTATACCAGGAGTAAATCTAATGATTGTCTCTAACTATAAGTCTGTAAATATATGTGTATACGAATTAGCTTATTTTAAATTGATCTAAATTTGTAAATACTTTGACATGTCCTATATCCTTGTAAAAAGAGATCTATTGATGAATAAAGCTACTACCACAACTACTATTAAAACTGTGTGCCGGACCGAGACTCGAACTCGGGACCTTTGCCTTTCGCAGGCAAGTGCTCTACCATCTGAGCTACCCAAGCACGACTCACGACCCGCCCTCACAGCTTCAATTCTGCCAGTACCTCGTCTCCTACTTTCTAAACATCACAGAAGCTCTTCTGCGAACTCTGCAGATCTAGCACTTCTGGAAGAAAGGATATTCCGGAGCCACAGCTTAGTCACAGCCTGGGGGATGTTTCCGGAATGAAATTTGCGCTGATTACGAAGGCTATTCATAAAACTGCAATTTCTGTAGTGATGTCCAGAGATCGTTGTGCCACACAACATGGGCAACCAATATCGATACCACACAAGTTCGCGAGGTCTCGCTGGAATTGCAACGACGTATAGGAAGCGCTCGTGAAGACCACACCTCTCTCTTAGCACTGCAGTACCCATATTGAGAGCAACATAGAGCCGAGCACAGAAGAACTGATCCCAATTCGAAACCTCGGCTACAGCAGTCAGCGTCATAGTGTACAACCAAGGAGTTATTTAAGTTTCGGACGAATGCGTAATTGCATTTTGTGTACTGAAAGAGAAGAGTTTGTTAATCTGTGCATCACGTTATTGTTCCATAGTTCTAAATTATCCAGTAAATCTGTGGCAAGTTACTTTGTCAAGGTTAAATGTAAATCCAACAAAGCTAATTAGGACGTCAGTTAGCGATAATCATTACATACTTTGTTGTAAATTGTCTTTATCTTTTGTCTAAATAGCAAGAAAGAGGCCGTTACTGCCTTCGCCTGACAAAGTAATAACGGGTAACTCATCAAACATCGCCTATTAATGTCGTCACGCGCCAATATTTTTCATGTGGCACTTAATACACAATCCTTACCGCAGTCCAAATAGTGGGTGTCCAGCCCGGTTGTCGCATAATCACGGTGCACAAATTAACTCTTAAACACATCAAACAAGTCACTCAATTAACGCCATTTACGTATTTGCTGGAGGTCAAGCCCACGGCTTCGGGTGACACAGACAGACGTTAAGCAGTTGTAAACGCGATCGGCCGTTCTGCCGAAATCCGTCCTGCTCACGCTCACTTAACAGCAACACCTCACTTGCTCAGAGACTCAACACCGACTACACTATGTCGCACTGGGCGCTCGACTATTGAGAGTACCTACTGCGACCTGCAAGAGGCAAAGATATTTTGTTCTTAGTACCTAAGGGGTGGTTGACCCCTTACACAATACAGTTTCATATACTGCCCGGTGCCCTTTTTTTTTCAATATAATTCTACAGACTGTCATTAAATTATTCAAAAATAGTTATATTCCCCGTAGACTTCTATACAATACATCAATGTATATTGTATAGAATTGGGGAAAATTTCTGCTTAACCAAGTAAACAGTTTTGCTCGTCCATAGCACTATACTTCTTCGTAGGTCGCTAGAGCAACGATATCTGCTAATCGACTTGAAAAAGTGTGGTTCTTTGCTCTTTTGAAGAAGTAAGGGGAAGCTTCATATAATTACAGGTCTGCTTTGCAGAGATACATGGTGAGTGATGCGAAACCAAAATCAGTGGGGGTTTCACAGTTATGTCGCAACTGTGTGACAGTTTTAGCCGAAATTTTGCCTTAATTCATTAAATCTGAAATTTCTCTACAACGGCGAATAACGCGATTCTGCCGACACCGTAGCTCGTAAGGAACGTGACACGCTTGCTGTATCCAGCAATAAACAGTGGTAGGAATCGACGGTCGTTAGCTCTCCTGTTGGCTCACTGCGACAACCGTTTCAACACAGTCGACACCTGTGGTTAGCTTAAAAGCATGCTGTTCAGTTAATGTTTCGTGTCAAGTCATAGTTGACATAACGAACTGTTGCACAACGTGACGTGTGGCTTAAAATTAAACACGAATTAATTAAAGCACTATGTGCGTATACTTCGTAATGAATCTGAGTTCAGCGAAAAGTTGAGAATTGCATTAACTTGTGTTGATGACCATCCTAAATTTACTACCGAAATAAAGACAGCAATTGCCTCATTTATCAGGATGAATGCCTATGAGAAAATTGCAGGTAACTGGGTCAGACATCTTCATACAATGTAGAGGCTAGTGCTCTTCGTATTTAAGAAGGCTGTGAAGTACTAGGCCCGTGGGAGACTGGCCGATACGAAGCAGAGCAGGCATGAAATGGCCCCTCGGAGAAAACTTAAAAATATACTGGCTCTCCAGAGAAAACGTGAAACTGCACTGCCTCCTCAGAGGAAATATTGGAGTATGGAGGCAATATCTGGACGAAGAGTGTACATCTACGTTGAAAGGGGAGTTGGCAGCCCTGCGCCAGGAGAGACACCCGAGTTTTTGCGTCCTCGTAAAGATAAGTTACTTAGGTTGTAATAACTATTAGTTTAATACAGATTACTCATGAAATACGTGTCTCGGTGCGTTTATTAAGCTTCCTATTAAAGGTATGACTTTCCTTTGCGTATCGGTGCAGAAAACTCGAAAAGATCGTAAGGTCGGGCTGTAATAGTGAAATTTGTTTTGGCACAAGTAGGTTAGAGAATGCTGCTTAATAGTTCTGTTTATCTTTCCAACAATTTACTTTGAGCGTGTCCGTTCACTGTTTAGTTCATACTTCCGGAAAGTAGCGTAAATCTTAATTTGTCTGATGTAGAATCTTTCGCAGCAGTCGACGTTTAGCTTCAGTTTGCATACAATAAAGTGACAGTCTGTTGAGATTAAGATAATTTAACAGATACTGTAGTCGAGTGAGTGCCACGTTTTTGTTGTAAGAGGAAATAAATAACTATTTTCCTTTTATCATGCACCAGAAGCACTAACCTGTAATCCTAATTTTTTCTTCTCGCAAGGTTCGAAAATTTGTGTACTGTCAACTGTGTTAAGCGATTTAATTGCATTTTATGCGTATTGCGATGTGTGATTAGTGCAGTGTGGCCGTTGAATAGTCAAAGTTGGAGTGGTATGTGTAGACATTGGCTTGGAATTTCGGCTGGTGTGATTCTGGTAGGGAACTGAATGGGGGACTCAACGAAGCTCTCCCATGGAACTGTAGACGCTGAAAAAAAAAAAAAGAGCTGGATGTGAGTATTTGTGCCCTTCAGGCTCAATTAGATCACGCAAAATTTGAACTATACTGCAATTGAAAGAAAATCAGCCCTCGGTCACTATTTGTAACAAATTAACCTGGTTTTGAAACTGCTAGGAGTGTCTTCCTCAGAATTTAAAACAAAGAATGGTCTATATTCTATATCATGGTCACAGAATTATGACTAAAAATGTGTGATAGAGTGTAAGTACGGAAAGACTGGCAGTACTTATATGTCATTTATAAAATAATAAATATGCCAAAAGAGCACTAGTCACAAAGATATTTAAGATAAAGGAAACTGTGATGGCGAGCCACTAAGGGCTGTTCGTTACTTGCGTGTTGCAGGTTGCGAAACGGACTATATTGGTTGAAGGAAGAAAAACGTTTGGGGAACTGGGTAAAGGTAACAAGCAGTGGCGAATGGAGCTCTTCTTCTTCATCTGCAACTGCGCTAACAGTATGGAATAAATTTGACTTATTACCTGACGAAGGAGGGGGAGGTCCTCACCTTGCTGTAGTTCACAGTAAGATGTAGCAGACTCCTAGCAAGAAACTCGGTTTAGGGCGAACCCAAAGAGAGTGGGAAGAGAACAGTCTTACTACTTGGTAGTAGTTATGACAGGAGTGTAGAATTGATGGTACAGAGATAATTAGGAACAAGGTACAAGGTCACAACTATTGAGAAGCCAAGTGCTAGCCTAAACCATGTGCAGAGGACATAGGGATTTGTTGCAAACGGTTTAACAAAGAAGATAGTGTTATTATAGTTGGTGGAGCAAGGAACAGCCTCGATAAGAACAGTAATTACAGCATTGGGGGTGACCAGGATGAAATAGCAGAAGGAATTACACACACTAATGTTAGTTTTGTAGAGGTCCTGCAGCGCCATAATCAGCCCTCACCTCTGGGTAAACACTGCTGTGAGCCGTGTGGACACTGAGTTGAGCAGGCTGCTGCTGGTTTAGGCAAAATCTTTCTTACAGATAATATACGGGGGCCACCACCATAAAACAAGATCACTGTGATTACTGCCATCAGAGGGGCACATTTCTTAAGTCAGAATCAAGGTTCAGGGGTCCGGTTTTGAAAGAAGTGAAAAGAGCAGAATAGTCCCACAAAATGCTTAATAATGCACAGAAAAGTGAGGTTAGCTTATTTCAGGGAAAATATTAGAGGATTGAGGAATAAGATAGAAGAGCAGCAAGCAGGTAATAGATTGTGGTGACATCAGTGTAGATTTTGTAAAATATTCTGTTAGGAAAAATGACCTGCAAACCCTATTGGGATCTTACAATTTGGTCTCAGTAACTAACTTTATAGCACAGGTGCAAACAAATAGTAGAACGTCAATTCACAACGTTTTCTTTGACGTAGCTCAAAGTAAGAAAGTAACTGTTCATCCAGTAAGAAATGCTCTCTCTGATCTTTAAGCACAGTTACTTAGCATAAGTAACATAGTGCCTTACAGTACGGATACTCCTCAGTAGAAATCATTTAGTACAATTAATGTCTCCAGCACAAAGAATAGTTTACAGGAGACAACATGCTATGCAGTTTATAATGAACTAAATGCTAATGTAAAATTTAATCTATTCCATGATAAAATCATATCATTATTTTCAAAATAGCTTTCCACCCAAGGTCATGAGAAAGGACAAGAAACAGGCAAAAAGCCATGGATCATTAGAGTGATTAAATTATCCTGTAAAAAGAAAAGGCACATGTATCTTTTGGCATGAATACGTAGGGATCCTGCCGTAGTTGCACACTACAAAAACTACCCAAAGTTACTAGGAAAGTTTATTAAAAAGTCCGAGAACATGCACATAATGTCATAAGTCAGTGCTTCCGACACCAGACTTAAAGCTACATGGAATGTATAGAAACGAGAGACAGGACCACCAGCCACGTCTTGGATACGTTTTAGTGGTGTTTGAGAAATGGTTAATATCTTAGAGCTATGAAGATATGGAGATTAGTTTTATCTGCAAAATCATGTAAAATGCTACACGAATTAAAATCTCCAAATTCTCTTTTGTTAGGCGTGGTGTAAGTTACTGCTGGTAGGGTAGTCCCACCTCGCACACAGGATAGGCTATCTTTACTAAAAAGTTAATCACATACATGTTAAAGCAAAGTATCCATTTTAAGGGGTCTTAAGTGTTTGAGACCATTCTCTTAATCACATTTATAGTATTCCACAATGCTGGAAGATGTTTAAAAAATCATATCCTTTTCTTACCCTGTAAGTTGCTATTATTAGCCACACAATGAATGACGCACAATAGGTAAGGTCTCAAAGTGCGAAGACGGATAACTACAGTGAGACTAATGCACTGACATTCTAATAATAGAAAAACTCTGCTCTGCATGGAAATGTACCTCTATGGCTTTCTATTTCATTGAAATTTCTGTAATCATACACTTTGTTGACACGCATAAGATACGATAGCATTTGTTGCTTCTTTCGTCATTGCACACGTTTAAAGGCTAGCAAAGGACACGTACGTAAGTTTTTGAAAGCGTGAAAACATGTACTTACGAGTTCAAAGCAACAAGAAACAATACCGATACCAGTAAGGAAACAGGATTGCTTTCGGACTTTCAGTTTTAATGGCTATCGATACAAACACAGTAAAAACGAAATTAAATGGATTAGGAAAGCATGTTTTTCATATCGCGTTTTTCTCTCTCTGATTGTCCGAGATATAGAAGCAAAAAGCAAGTTATCTTAATGAGGCCAAATGTGTCGTACTACTCGAGAAAATACGGATTCAAGAACAAGGAAACGTTCGACATAACCTTCCTGACGCTAAGTTATTCATGTAAGCTCTATAATTTTTACTATTTAAAACAGTTGTTGCATGCATACAACGGAAATAATGAACAAGGAGCAATCGTAAACAGTAGTCTGCTTATGTTTTGGGCAGTACTGGCTTCAAAACAACGTACAGCGTAAGCCTGTGGTACCACCTCCCTTCTTTCTTTGCTTCCATAGTGTTCAAGCTCGGTTAATAATACAGTCTCTGGTAGCCAAAGAATACGTGCAATTCACGTATTATGCACCCAAAGACGCTATTGTTGCAAAGATTTCAAAGAAACTGCAATTTCTTGTTGTACATACATCTATCAAATTTGTGAGCATGAGTGACTTAATGAAATTAATGCTACAACGTTGAAATATCTAATAAGATTTTTCTACTGATGTGTTTTTAATTTAATGAAAAGTGATTTGGGATTTTGTTGCTATGTACGAAGAAAAAGTTGTGAATGCGATAATATTAACTAACAAGCAATAACTTTTTAGAGGTTACTGTTCCAAGATTCACTGTAACAGCATTTACGTTTTTCCGTGCACCCGATTTCAAAATGAGTATTTACCTATTGAACGAACTATTTTCTGGGAATATGTGTTGAATTTTATTTCATTTCACTGATAACTATGTTCATACAGATTGAGATGACAATTTCCTGCGAAGAATCTGAAAAGATTGATCCCACGAGAAAGTCTGTTACAGGGAGAAATCCATATATTGATGAGACTGAGGAGGAAGCATATAAATATACTTAACTGTGTGTAGGCAGATCACATTGCTTGTAAGAGGCTAGACTTGTTATCAGAGTAGGAGATACGTATAAAATCCTGTCACAGTTACGGGACAGACTGTGGGTTTCTTATTGCAATATAACATATGAGTGCTGTCCTGAAATATGAATATTAATGGCAGTGATCTGCCTGGTGGTGGCTGACGCAGAAATTTCAACTCATTTGCACTTTATGGTTTAATGTGCTGTTTAATGGTGAGAAAATTGTTGTACAGTTAACCGTCTGCACTGATACGTTTGTAGGAGTGTCTTGCTAAAAATGTACACCCGATTTTGTTTCTCCTTTTGATTACTTTCACTATCCGCTTTATAAATTACTGAGAATTTTCGTCAATGTGAGTTCCACTAATAGAGACAGCTTATTTATTTCAAAGAAATGCGTATTGACAAACGGACTCCTGGCGACTGAATTGATGTTATTTAATTACTATTGTCACATGGGCAATATTTCCTTCGCTTCACGTACGGCAGTAACCCTATGAGATTACGAAATATCTAACGCAATGCATGATATAAAGATCCCCCGGGGATAAATATGGCCAAGATATTGTCGTATTTATCATGAACTGCTCTGCAAGTGTGAAATTCGGCTTTATCGTCAGGTCTGTCTCATTAGTTCAGATATTAATTCCCATAAAATTTCCATATGTGTAACTGGAAAATGAAAAACCAACATCCCTTAACGCGTGACAGAGAACTACAAACATCCGGAACCAACCGAAAGAGTCCACTGAAGAGCACGATTCCGTGTAGAATGCAGTGGGTTCAGTGAGAGCAATGTAATGATCATGAAAACGTTGAGTCCACATCAAATGTTTTTGTCTTGCTAAACGTATAGCCTATTTCTTCGAATTAATCATCACGTCATCGAGAAGAAGACTTTATTTAATCAACTAACGTAGTACTTTGTGGACCAATCCTCCCAAGGAATAGGTCGACAAGCTAGAAGTGATCGGTGACATTAATTCTATGGCACAGAAGATGTCAATGGTCCGAGAATGCTGCTCATACCCGCCGTGCTACTTAAAGAAATGTGGTTGCAACTGATAGAAAGGTGGTTGCAACATATTCACACTTGCAGCGTCATATGAGCCGAATAGCTATAGATCATCGTGTGGCGGTCGCAGCCCAAATTACATGCAGTACTGCACACAGGGTGCGGCATAGTCACAAAACCTAATTAGCTTACGAATACACGTCTACGATCTGAAACTATCGCTTTACTTTTCGTAATCTGTTTGTATTGTAAAATAAAATTTTAACTGTAATTTGCCAGGGCGGCGGATCTCCATTTGACAAATATAAATGGCCACAGTAGATTCCAAGACCAAAGATAAACTGGCAGTCCCTAATAAGAGTGGCGGGTGATGCTCACTGCAGAGCAGTCGGCGTGAATAGGGCTTGCGATTTGCCTCATGCGAAGGAATATATTATATCCATGCCGCAAAAAGCCCAGCGCAAATCGTGAACTGGTTAGAGAGATCGAAACATTAAATGGGCAGCTGATTATGGTACCAAATCGGTGCGAGAGATCAATGAAAAGGACGCAACAACGAAATATGATAGGTTACTGGCGAGTTGCTTCAAAGATTTATAAAATGAGCTTAGGAAGAACTGTATTGTATTATAACTACATCCTTTATAGAATCCCCAGATGCTGGAATACACTGACTTCTTTGCAGAATTAACTTTTGTTGACGAACACTAATGTGTCTTTTTTCCCAATGGTTGTTCCTAATTGTTGGTGCCCCTAAATCTTTTCTTTTGATTTTTTGAATGAGCTGTTTTACAGTTGTAAAACAAACAATATTACTGTTTGATGTAGTTGTTTCAGTGCCATGAACGACTAAATACACTATATTCTGTACTACAGGGTACAGGATTTAGTAAATTTAGTCCTCACATTGCACTAACTTTGCATTATGATAAGTTTTATTTGTTTTTCATATACAGATGATCTACGCAAGTGCTTAATAATAATCCTATTCAGTTACAATGTTTTTTGATGTGCTAAGGATTTAAAACTGAATATCATTTGTAGCAATTCCTTTTCCGTGGCTATTGCCAGCCTATCAACTGCGTGTCGGATTTTGAGTAAGATGTGCGTGACTGGTTACGTGGAAATTGTATACGAATCCTCCAAATTATAGGGGAGAGTCTTGTATCTGGGAATACTTTTCTGACTCTTACTAGCCAGCTTTGTAATAGAAATTTAATATAATTTATTACTGCTTTCTGAAAGGGTAGCTTTCAATTTGTTTCCTGCAGTCTTTTTGTTTTCAATTACAGAAGCTCACCTGGAAAAGTAAAGTTTCACCCTAGGTCGAAAACAGTTCCATGGAACAGTATGATCATGTACCTGGGAGGAAATATTCCATACTAATTTTAAAATATTGTGATCGAGAAAAATTTTACCAGTATTGTATTTAATAGTCTATGAGTTGAAACTTTCTGGCAGATTAAAACTCTGTGCCGGACCGAGACTCTAACTCGGGAGTTTTGCCTTTCGCGGCCAAGTGCTCAACGTGTTTCATTACTACTCTACCACACATGAACAATCAGTGACTGAAATCAATTTAACAAGAAATATTATCAAAAATTAGATACAAGAAAAAATTTTTGAAATATAAATTATTGGTTTGTAACATATATTTCCATTTTCATGACAAAGGAATATTGTGAAGACAATAATAAATCTCACCTCATCTGTAACCCCTAAAAGTCCTATGGCTACATTTCTTTCATATAGAAAAAGTTCCTTAAGTGCTTCATTCATCGGTACTTGCTGTTAAAGAAAGTGTTACAGTATTTGAGAGATGGTACTACGTTCCAAAACAAGGAATAATGTCCAGTAAAAATGGGTTCTAAAATGCATACGTTTAAAACTGTGAAGATTTGATCAGTAGAACAGAACAGTTTCACAGCAGCGAGAATCGACAAGTGCTCAAAGCTCTTAAAGTATGCATTTTAGAGCTCATGTTCAGTGGACAGTATTTTGACTCACACTGCCACCTTTCAGAATATGGAACACTTTTTTCAATTTCTGTGTTCACGTCTAATACCCTTTTTCTGGACTGTTCAGGAACATCGTCGTAGCTAGGTGCAATATCTGCCGAAATGTCATCGACCACCCATTCGATTATTTCACTGCATGACTAAAAGGACTGTTTGTAGCTCCGAGAACTACACGAGGTGCTCCGACTATTATTTAATATAGTATACAAGTTTATTATTCTTCGATAACCCTTATAGGGTGTGATCAGAAACAGTCTGAAAAGCTTGTGAGAATGTAGCGAGTAGGTTAAGCTGAGACGTAATTGTTAAAAAAAATCGGGACTATATGCCGTTTCCGATTTAATTAGCTTTGACGTTAGTCTAACAGCACATTGCGTGCGAAAATTCAAGTTCTTGGACGCGCTAAAAAGCGGTAATGCACAAACATCTGTAGGTCTTTGAGTTACCAGTTTTTGAAACACTCAGCATCAGTTGATCCTGTCAGATCTCGATTTGTCTGGAGGGCGGAATAATGTTTTCACACTGTTGTGCTTTCATAGGATTTTTAATGATCTTAGAGAGAAAGATTTGCCGGCCGCGGTGGCCGAGCGGTTCTAGGTGCTTCAGTCCGGAACCGCGCGACTGCTACGTTCGCAGGTTCGAATCCTACCTCGGGCATGGATGTGAGTGATGTCCTTAGGTTAGTTAGGTTTAATCAGTTGCAAGTCTAGGGTACTGATGACCTCAGATGTTAAGTCCCGTTGTGATTAGAACCATCTGAACTATATTGTATTGAGGACAAAATATGTTCCTGCTGCAGACACATCATACTAAAAATTAATGCAGAAAGTTGAAGTCAGTGGGTCTGAAGAGGTTAAAACGTTCCCTTGTCAGAAATGAGAAATGTAAGCTAAGTGAGCAAAAGGTACGTTTGTCGGCTTAAGGAAACCGGACGAAGTCATTTGGCGACACAGTCCCTGGCAATCTGCTAGACTTAGCGCTCTCAAACAAGCTTATTCGCTTCGGTGCAAACTATATCCGAATGGACGCAACGCATCGAATTTTTTTACTGAACTATTATTTATCAGCGCAACCTACCCTTCTGTATCCTTACCAGTTTTTCAGATTCTCCAGGTTATGTACACTTCATACACAGAACAAAATATCACGAATCTCAGTTTTTATTTGGTCTAATGTACTAAAGGAGGTTCAAAATGGCTCTGAGCACTATGGGACTCAACTGCTGAGGTCATTAGTCCCCTAGAACTTAGAACTAGTTAACCCCAACTAACCTAAGGACATCACAAACATCCATGCCCGAGGCAGGATTCGAACCTGCGACCGTAGCGGTCTTGCGGTTCCAGACTGCGGCGCCTTTAACCGCACGGCCACTTCGGCCGGCACTAAAGGAGGATTCGCCAAGAAACCTGCCTCTAAACTCATGAAGGAAGAATTAATGTCCCCTCAGTACCTCCACTGCCGTTCGCCGCACTTGCTGTACTACAGCACTGCACAGCAATACATTGCGTGCGCCGGCGGTGCTTCATCACGAGCCGCGTCGCTTGCACCGCTAACGAGGCGGGCGTTTGTTTACTCGCCTTGCAGCGATGGCCCTGTGGCTAGCGGGCTGGCGCACTGCGGTGGCGCGGCCGTGTCGGTATGCGCGGATGTGACCTTCTGAGCGCAGCCACCTGTTCCTGGCGACCACACAACGGAGACCACACAGGAAACGCATTCTCAACTGAATGGCAGTAGGCTGCTCTGGGAGCCTGGTAAAGCAGATAGCGTTATGCCCAAGTTTAGTCTTCAGTATGGGTAACTGTTATATGCAAATTGAATGTGGATGTGGAAGAAAGGAAAGGAACTATTGATATCAGCTGCGAAGGACCTTTTACGCGGCATCAGTAGCGGCGACAGAAAATGTGTCACCGACGGGGATTCGAACCCGGGATCAGGTTACTAGGCAGCTGCGTTAACAAGTGCTCCACGCGGGATAGTGTTCATCGCAACTGCGCGCACTACCTGGGCACGCCTCTAGGCCGACTCGCTTAGAGCCACCTGTCCGCAGTCGCTGTCCATTACCTCCACTTTCGCTAGTTGGAGATTCCTGCAGGAGGTCAGACGCTCCTGTACATCCCCACTGAAGAAGGTGGATTCGTTGCCCATCGAGTCGAATCTGTTACCTGAATGAGTGGTGCCTGTTCTTTCGGCCATGTCCGAAGGGACGGACACTAGAGTAGCTACCCAAATCAAATCAACAACTCCTTCCTAGAAAACAACGTTATATTTATTCCCAGTCTAGATGTGTATCTACAAACTCGGAAAACCGCTTAAAATCATACTAGCAATCATGCCGTACTCCTTTTTCGTGGCTCTCTGTGCCTCTATATAAGGTAAAGGACCCAGACATCGTCCCTGCTCCTAATGTCGTCCCCATAGGAATTTCCGGTTGCTAAAGTTGGTAAGAAATATTGAACCATGCTTCCATACGCGAATCAATCTACAGCGTGAGTCACCTAACATTACCGCTGGATATATTTCGTAAACCACATCAAATACTGACGAATCGATTCCACAGATCGAACGTGAGGAGAGGGGCTAGTGTAATTGGTTAATACAAACCATAAAAAAAGCACGGAAATAAGTTTTTTAACACAAACCTACGTTTTTTTAAATGGAACCCCGTTAGTTTTGTTACCACATCTGAACACATAAACAAATACGTAATCAGTGCCGTTTGTTGCATTGTAAAATGTTAATTACATCCGGAGATATTGTAACCTAAAGTTGACGCTTGCGTACCACTCCTCCGCTGTTCGATCGTGTGTATCGGAGAGCACCGAATTACGTAGTGATCCAAAGGGAACGGTGATGGACCTTAGGTACAGAAGAGACTGGAACAGCACATTGCGTCCACATGCTAACACCCTTTTATTGGTCTTTTTCACTGACACACATGTACATTACCATGACGGGTGAGGTACACGTACACACGTGGTTTCCGTTTTCAATTACGGAGTGGAACAGAGTGTGTCCCGACATGTCAGGCCAATAGATGTTCAATGTGGTGGCCATCATTTTCTGCACACAATTGCAGTCTCTGGCGTAATGAATGTCGTACACGCCGCAGTACATCTGGTGTAATGTCGCCGCAGGCTGCCACAATACGTTGTTTCATATCCTTTGGGGTTGTAGGCACATTACGGTACACATTCTCCTTTAACGTACCCCACAGAAAGAAGTCCAGAGGTGTAAGATCAGGAGAACGGGCTGGCCAATTTATGCATCCTCCACGACCTATGAAACGCCTGTCGAACATCCTGTCAAGGGTCAGCCCAGTGCTAATTGCGGAATGTGCAGGTGCACCATCATGCTGATACCACATACGTCGACGCGTTTCCAGTGGGACATTTACGAGCAACGTTCGCAGATCATTCTGTAGAAACGCGATGTATGTTGCAGCTGTTTGGGCCCCTGCAATGAAGTGAGGACCAATGAGGTGGTCGCCAATGATTCCGCACCATACATTTACAGTCCACGGTCGCTGTCGCTCTACCTGCCAGCGAGGATTGTCCTCGGACCAGTAATGCATGTTCCGTAGATTCACTGCCCCGTGGTTTGTGAAACCCGCTTCATCGGTAAACAGGTAGAACTGCAACGCATTCTCTGTTAATGATCATTGACAGAATTGCACTCGATGATTTAAGTCATCACCATGTAATTGCTGATGTAGCGACACACGAAACGGGTGAAAGCGGTGACGATGCAGTATGCGCATGACACTACTTTGACTAAGTCCACCGGCTCTCGCAATGTTCCGTGTACTCATGTGTGGGTTCATGGCAAACAGCAGCTAACACACCAACTGCACCCGCTTCTCCTGTGACGGGCCTGTTACGGACCCGTTTGTTTGCTACGACCATACCTGTTGCATACAGTTGGCGGTAGATGTTTTGCAATGTGCGGCACCTTGGATGCTCTCTGTCCGGGTACCGTTCTGCATACACCCTGCAGGCTTCAGCTGCATTTCGTCGACACTCGCTATAGATGAGTATCATCTCCGCCTTTTCATAGTTCGAATACACCATGGTCACAGTTCCTACAACACTACACTATCACAGACGTCTGGTAACACGGTGTACTACAGTAGGTCTGCGTGCGGAGACGAATGCAGAATAACAATAGCAGCAAGCGCTACATGCGGACACTGCGACAGCTAGACCAAACCACAACAGTGCACTACAGCCACACTCGTAAACAAGGTCGTCATCGTAAACATGTCCCTGCAGAGCCTGCTCTCCGACCGTGGCCCGTGTTTGTTACAACAGGCAACTGAACGTCGGAGGTTTCAAGCGTCAACTTTAGGTTACAATATCTCCGGATGTAATTAACATTTGAAATTGCAACAAACGGCACTGATTACGTATTTGTTTGTATGTTCAGATATGCTAGCAAAACTAACGTGGTTCCATTTAAAAAAACGTAGGTTTGTGTTAAAAAACATACTTCCGTGAATTTTTGTATGGTTTGTATTAAACAATTACACTAGCCCCTCTCCTCACGTTCGGTCTGTGGAATCGGTTCGTCAGTATTTTATGTGGTTTACGAAATACATCCAGCGGTAACGTTAGGTGACTCACCCTGTATAGTTGTTTTAAGAATGCCGCACACAGCTCGTTTAGCTTCCGTGTACGAGGGAATTCACGTTTTCAAACTGCAGTGAGCTAGTGCACCAATTAAATTAACAGCTTGATGTTGCAAATGCAAGCACTGGTTTCTGCTCAAATATTGGGATTTCTTTCAAGCGTATGTTGTAGTGCCTGGCGCGTAATCGGTGATGTCAGTGGTTTGCTCTTATGTTGCTCTAGCAGCCATTATAACAAATCTTTTGATGTACGGTAATTTCATCGCCCTTGCAATGCCTATTTTCGTTGCTGAGACGAAATCTGGAACTTTTATTAAAAATTCAATTGATTCTGTATTGAGAGACATTGTTGCTTGTTGTTGTGGTGTTCAGTCCTGAGACTGGTTTTATGCAGCTCTCCATGCTACTCTATCATGTGCAAGCTTTTTCATCTCCCAGTACCTACTGCAACCTACATCCTTCTGAATCTGCTTAGTGTATTCATCTCTTGATCTCCCTCTACGATTTTTACCCTCCACGCTGCCCTCCAATACTAAACTGGTGATTCCGTGATGCCTCAGAACATGTCCTAACAACCGATCCCTTCTTCTAGTCAAGTTGTACCACAAGCTTCTCTTCTCCCCAATCCTATTCAATACTTCCTCATTAGTTATGTGATCTACCCATATAATCTTCAGCATTCTTCTGTAGCACCACATTTCGAAACATTTTATTCTCTTCTTGTCTAAACTATTTATCGTCCATGTTTCACTTAAATACATGGCTACACTCCTTACAAATACTTTCAGAAACGACTTCCTGACACTTAACCCTATACTCGATGTTAACAAATTTCTCTTCTTCAGAAATGCTTTCCTTGCCATTGCAGGTCTACATTTTATATCCTCTCTACTTCGACCATCATCAGTTATTTTGCTTCCCAAATAGCAAAAGTCCTTTACTACTTTAAGTGTCTCATTTCCTGATCTAATTCCCTCAGCATCACCCGACTTAATTCGACTACATTCCATTATCCTCGTTTTGCCTTTGTTGACGTTCACCTTATATCCTCCTTTCAAGACACTATCCATCGGTTCAACTGCTCTTCCAAGTCCTTTGCTGTCACTGACAGAATTACAATGTCATCGGCGAACTTAAAAGTTTTTATCTCTTCTCCTTGGATTTTAATACCTACCCCGAATCTTTCTTTTGTTTCCTTCACTGCTTGCTCAGAGATTGAATAACATCGGGGAGAGGCTACAACCATGTCTCACTCCCTTCCCAACCACTGCTTCCCTTTCATGTCCCTCGGCTCCTATAACTGCCATCTGGTTTCTGTACAAATTGTAAATACACTCCTGGAAATTGAAATAAGAACACCGTGAATTCATTGTCCCAGGAAGGGGAAACTTTATTGACACATTCCTGGGGTCAGATACATCACTTGATCACACTGACAGAACCACAGGCACATAGACACAGGCAACAGAGCATGCACAATGTCGGCACTAGTACAGTGTATATCCACCTTTCGCAGCAATGCAGGCTGCTATTCTCCCATGGAGACGATCGTAGAGATGCTGGATGTAGTCCTGTGGAACGGCTTGCCATGCCATTTCCACCTGGCGCCTCAGTTGGACCAGCGTTCGTGCTGGACGTGCAGACCGCGTGAGACGACGCTTCATCCAGTCCCAAACATGCTCAATGGGGGACAGATCCGGAGATCTTGCTGGCCAGGGTAGTTGACTTACACCTTCTAGAGCACGTTGGGTGGCACGGGATACATGCGGACGTGCATTGTCCTGTTGGAACAGCAAGTTCCCTTGCCGGTCTAGGAATGGTAGAACGATGGGTTCGATGACGGTTTGGATGTACCGTGCACTATTCAGTGTCCCCTCGACGATCACCAGTGGTGTACGGCCAGTGTAGGAGATCGCTCCCCACACCATGATGCCGGGTGTTGGCCCTGTGTGCCTCGGTCGTATGCAGTCCTGATTGTGGCGCTCACCTGCACGGCGCCAAACACGCATACGACCATCATTGGCACCAAGGCAGAAGCGACTCTCATCGCTGAAGACGACACGTCTCCATTCGTCCCTCCATTAACGCCTGTCGCGACACCACTGGAGGCGGGCTGCACGATGTTGGGGCGTGGGCGGAAGACGGCCTAACGGTGTGCGGGACCGTAGCCCAGCTTCATGGAGACGGTTGCGAATGGTCCTCGCCGATACCCCAGGAGCAATAGTGTCCCTAATTTGCTGGGAAGTGGCGGTGCGGTCCCCTACGGCACTGCGTAGGATCCTACGGTCTTGGCGTGCATCCGTGCGTCGCTGCGGTCCGGTCCCAGGTCGACGGGCACGTGCACCTTCCGCCGACCACTGGCGACAACATCGATGTACTGTGGAGACCTCACGCCCCACGTGTTGAGCAATTCGGCGGTACATCCACCCGGCCTCCCGCATACCCACTATACGCCCTCGCTCAAAGTCCGTCAACTGCACATACGGTTCACGTCCACGCTGTCGCGGCATGCTACCAGTGTTAAAGACTACGATGGAGCTCCGTATGCCACGGCAAACTGGCTGACACTGACGGCGGCGGTGCACAAATGCTGCGCAGCTAGCGCCATTCGACGGCCAACACCGCGGTTCCTGGTGTGTCCGCTGTGCCGTGCGTGTGATCATTGCTTGTACAGCCCTCTCGCAGTGTCCGGAGCAAGTATGGTGGATCTGACACACCGGTGTCAATGTGTTCTTTTTTCCATTTCCAGGAGTGTAGCTTTTCGCTCCCTGTATTTTACCCCTGCCACCCTTGGCATTTCAAAGAAAGTATTCCAGTCAACATTGTCAAAATCTTTCTCTAAGTCTACGATTGCTAGGAACGTAGGTTTGCCTTTCCTTAATCTGGCTTCTGAGATAAGTCGCAGGGTCAGTATTGCCTCACGTGTTCCGATATTTCTACGGAATCCAAACTGATCTTCCCCGAGGTCGGCTTCTACCAGTTTTTCCATTCGTCTGTAAAGAATTCTCGTTAGTATTTTGCAGCTGTGACTTATTAAACTGATAGTTCGGTAATTTTCACATCTGTCAACACCTACTTTCTTTGGGATTAGAATTACTATATTCTTCTTGAAGTCTGAGGGTATTTCGCCTGTTTCATACATCTTGCTCACCAGATGGTAGAGTTTTGTCAGGACTGGCTCTCCCAAGGCTGTCAGTAGTTCTAATGGAATGTTGTCTACTCCCGGAGCTTTGTTGCGACTCAGGTCTTTCAGTGCTCTGTCAAACTCTTCACGCAGTATCATATCTCCCATTTCATCTTCATCTACATCCTCTTCTATTTCCATAATATTGCCCTCAAGTACATCGCCCTTGTATAGACCCTCTATATACTCCTTCCACCTTTCTGCTTTCCCTTCTTTGCTTAGAACTGGCTTTCCATCTGAAATCTTGGTATTCATGCAAGTGGTTCTCTTTTCTACAAAGGTCTCTCTAATTTCCGTGTAGGCAGTATCTATCTTACCCCTAGCGAGATAAGCCTCTACATCCTTACATTTCTCCTCAAGCCATCCCTGCTTAGCCATTTTGCACTTCCTGTCGATCTCATTTCTGAGACGTTTGGATTCCTTTTTGCCTGCTTCATTTGCTGCATTTTTATATTTTCTCCTTTCATCAAACAAATTCAATATTTCTTTGGTTACCCAAAGATTTCTACTAGCCCTCATCTTTTTACCAACTTGATCCCCTGCTACCTTCACCACTCCATCCCTCGAAGCTACACATTCTTCTTCTACTGTATTTCGTTCCCCCATTCTTGCCAATTGATCCCTTATGCTCTCCCTGAAAGTCTGTACAACCTCTGGTTTAGTCAGTTTATCCAGGTCCCATCTCCTTAAATTCCCACCTTTTTGCAGTTTCTTCAGTTTTAATCTACAGTTCATAACCGATAGATTGTGGTCAGAGTCCACGTCTGCCCCTGGAAAAGTCTTACAATTTAAAACCTGGTTCCTAAACTTCTGTTTTACCATTATATAATCTATCTGAAACCTGTCAGTATCTCCAGGTTTCTTCCATGTATACAATCTTCTTTTATGATCCTTGAACCAAGTGTTAGCTATGATTAGGTTGTGCTCTGTGCAAAATTCCGCCAGGCGGCTTCCTCTTTCATTTCTTAGCCCCAATCCATATTCACCTACTACGTTTCCTTCTCTCCCTTTTCCCACTACCGAATTCCAGTCACCCATGACTATTAAATTTTCGTCACCCTTCACCATCTGAATAATTTATTTTATTTCATCGTACATTTCTTCAATTTCTTCGTCATCTGCAGAGCTAGTTTTTATATAAACTTGTACTACTGTAGTAGGAGTGGGCTGCGTATCTATCTTGGCCACAATAATGCGTTCACTATGCTGTTTGTGGTAGCTTACCCGCATTCCTATTTTCCTATTCATTATTAAACCTAATCCTGCATTACCCCTATTTGATTTTGTGTTTATAACCCTGTAGTTACCTGACCAGAAGTTTTGTTCCTCCTGCCACCGAACTTCACTAATTCCCACTATATCTAACTTTAACCTATCCATTTCCCTTTTTAAATTTTCTAGCCTACCTGCTCGATTAAGGGATCTGACATTCCACAGTCCAATCCGTATAATGCCAGTTTTCTTTCTCCTGATAACGACATCCTCTTGAGTAGTCCCTGCCCGGAGATCCGAGTGGGGGACTATTTAACCTCCGGAATATTTTACCCAAGAGCACGCTATCATCATTTAATCATATAGTAAAGCTGCATGCCCTCGGGAAAAATTACGGCCGCAGTTTCCTCCTGCTTTCAGCCGTTCGCAGTACCAGCACAGCAAGGCCATTTTGGTTAGTGTTACAAAGCCAGATCAGTCAATCATCCAGACTGTTGCCCTTGCAACTACTGAAAAGGCTGCTGCCCCTCTTCAGGAACCACACGTTTGTCTGGCCTCTCAACACATACCCTTCAGTTGTGGTTTATTTTACTTTTTTCTACTGAAAACGGCAAAAGGAGAGAAATGGATTCGTTGCAAAAAGTTCTAGGTTTGTTATCACGAAACACGCTAGCTACCTGAATATACAAATTGTTAAGTCTGTGTAAGGGGAAGAAACTAACGATCAAAGTCCCAAAACAATTTATTGGACTGTTCAATTAACCAAAACAAATTGTCCAAGTATAACACCAACACAAAACAGTGATCCGTCTTCGAACCACACTACATACAAGAATAATATAGAAAACAACTGAAATAATTCCCTAATAGAGACTTCTCCGATATACCAAGCCTAATCGAGATATCAGCGAGAAGATGCAAGCTGGGGTGCGGGGCGGCAGCTATCCACGTCTGCTGGCTGTCGATGAACTGCTAATGTGCGACCGAAGGCAGGCCTTTACAGTGCTTTGGCAGATAAGTACCTCGGAACTATTTTCCATCACGCGGTTTGACGTGTGAAAATAGTTCTGGGATCTGCAGGGACCTCTTCCTTATGTTTGTGTGGGCCGGTAGTGGCCCTGGGGGCCACTGTTGTCTTTGCTGTGTTGTTGTTGTTGTTGTTGTTGTTGTTATGGCCGTTCATCAATATTGCCTGTCGGTTGTGTAGTGCTTCGGTGTGCCTGCGAAGTGGGCAACCCGCAGCTGCAGGCTGTCAGTTTGGTTGCTGATACTCTAGGCGCCGTGGTGTCTGGTGGAGAAGGCCACAGCGCAAATTTATGTGTGACACATGTTTAGAAGGCTGAAAATAACGTTGAAACATTGTTCATTCATGTCCTTCATGTGATTTATAACAGCAAAAGTGTTTGACAATATTATAATGGAGAAAAAAACATTTAAATTAACTTCTGTTTCAAGAAATTTTATGGGGGACGGAACTCCAAAGACTATTTTTGTATTCCTGTTTTTGCACCCTTAAATTCTATGTCATATACTGACTTAAATATGTTATTAGAATTGAACTGTAAGTTGCCTGGAAGAGGAGAATAAATTCAGAGCTATACGTAGGAATTTGTAAACTTTTTCATAAACTTTCAGGGTTCCTATAAATCCTAACCTACGACGGTGACGAAATTTACCACCTAAAGTTTCTAATATCATTAACTAGATAAATACGCAGGAATATGGTTTGGTTCAATAATTCACCCACTGGAAATATCACTGTTTGCTGTGGAAGTGGGAAGCGAGTGTTTGCCAGCCACTGCATACAATAACCGGGCCCAGTCATGTTAAGGTGTCCACCATCTATGTTGGACATCAATGTGCAATAACCACTCATAGACGGCAGGTGGCAGCACCAGCAGAGGAGCGTATACAGAGCTTGTCATGAGGATGCAGAAAACAGAGCTATTTATCTGATGTCATAAGGCCCATGACTGGCGGATTTCGGACCAAGGATGGAAGCATTTCTGAAACAGCTGAATTTTTAAACTGTTTGTGTGCTACGATTAAAGCATACCATGCATGACAAAACGGATCTGCCCAAAACCAGCTCTGAGGCAATTGCGGTGCACGACGAGTCATAGACGACAGGGGCCAACGACGACTGTGGAGATATGTGCAGGCGAATGTGCAGGCGAATGCAACTATTGAGTTACTGACCACCCAGATGAACCAACTGACTACCAACAATGTCTCCTCAGCGCTGCTGTGAATGGGTCTCTGCAGCAGGGGCCTGGTTCATATACCCACAGTGACTGCTGTTCATTGGCGAAGACGGCTGGAATTTGCGCGCCTGTGCCGTAACTGGACCTCCACTGATTGTAGAAAGCTGGCCTTTACAGATGAATCACGTTTTATGCTCCCTCGGATAGATTGCCGTTGGCGCATGCAGCATGAAACGTCTGAAAGCAAGCACCTAGCAACAGTCGTCAGAAGGATCCAGGTCCGTGGAGGGAGCTTTATGCTCAATGGAATGTTTTCGTGACATTCCCTGGGTGATCTCGTCATTCTGGAAGGCACAATGGATGAATACAAGTATACATCTCTCCTTGGAGTTCATATCTACCCATATATGATGGCCTTATTTCAATAGTGGTACAAGTCCATTTTTGTTCACATTGAGATACAGAGTCCTAAAGTTAAATGAGTGCTGAATAATCTGCAGTTGAGATACCAGAAATATTCAAGCATATGGCTTTTTGCTAGAGATGAACCTTTCTTTCTGTTTGTTTGGCTCATTAATTTCAGAAGCATTACAGACAGAAAAGGGGAGGTAATGGACTTCTACCACTATTGAAATAAACCCTTCATATGTGGTGTGTTTTTCCTCGCCACGATGGCATCTACCAGCCTGACAATGCAACGTGTCACACAGCCCAAAGTGTACGTTCGTGGTTCAGAGGGCACCAGGATGAGTTTAGCTTTCTCTCTTGACCACCAGACTCCCCAGATTTAAACCCAGTCAAGAATTTGCCGGACCACCTCGATCGGGGTCTTCACGCCATGGATCCTCACCCGAGGTCGAGTAAAGCTGACCACTGTCCTGGATTCGTCATGGCTTCACATTCCTGACGGTACCTTCCAGAACCTAGCTGACTCACTTTCTGCACGTCTCGCAGCCGTCTGCGCTGCCAAAGGTGGTTATGGAGCCTTATTTATTCAATTTTATCGTATGGCTAGGGCCCCCACGGCGGACAGAGCGTTCGCCAGGTGCAGGTCTCTCAATTTGACGCCACTTCGGTGACCTGCGGTCGATGACAATGAAAGTATGATGATGAGGACACAACAACACCCAGTTCCTGTGCGGAGAAAATTCCCTGACCCAGCTGGGAATCGAACCCGGTCTCAGAGGATTGACAATCCGTCACACTGACCATTCAGCTACCGTGGACGGACATGCAGGCTTATGACACGTATTCATATCTATTGGACTAGTTAGTGTGTATAACAGGTATTTGGAATTACTGTTAAATATTCACTTAAAAATTTTGATAACAAGTTTAGTATTATACCTGGTTAAGTAAAATACCGCGCTTCCTCGTCTCAGTTCAAGACGAAAGTTTGTCTTGCGAAACCAAGTTCCGCCAAGAGATTTAATAGAGATGTGATTAAAAACGAGGCTCTGCCAACGCAGTAATTGCGTGCAGCGGGGTCAAGAACAGGTAGCATAAACTGTCCATTGTGCCACAGCTGTCCCATTAGCTCTGTGAGATGAGTGCTCATGTTGCGTTTCCGCCAACCTCTTTTTTTCGGTTAAAACATCAAATTGATTTCCCCTCCTGCGGGTTCGGGGGTAATAATAGGCTCGCAGTATTCCTGCCTGTCGTAAGAGGCGACTAAAAAGAGATTCAACTCTTTTGGCCTTTCATGTGTTGGTCTCCATTAGGGTTTCACCTCCAATCTTCCAAATTCAACAGAAGTACGAACCTTTTGGGGAAGGACACCTTATGTGGTGCACCGTACGTCCTCTGTGCCCTAAGACCTTGGCACTCTTCATCGTTTTGGCGTCGTAACTGCGCCCACCATCCATAATTTTGGGCATACACACCTGATGGGATGCATAAGTTACACCCTTAGTGCGTCACCATCTCCACCCAAAATAATTATGAACTTTCCATGGCACCCAACATCCAGCACGGTAGTCAGCCTGTTGTGGTGGGGTCGTCATGTACCCTCTAGGTTGTAGCCCCCTGACAACACGGGGATCGTACTGCCAATGACTGAGCTGCCACCTCCCCATGTAAGCCAAGGAGTAGCTGCCAGTCTCTGGGGCATCGGGACTCCTGGCAATGGCCATCCTTCCAGGTGGCCATTGCTGCAGATAGGTGGCGCTTGTGGGGAGGGCCTCTGGTCGGAGTGGGCGGCATCGTGGCGGATGAAGTAGATGAAGTCTCAATCCGGTGGTGGAACGACTGCCAACGTATCTAAGCGCGGTAAGGTAGACTTTAACGCTGTGACATATAACACCAAATTGTTCCCTTCCCTAGTCACGCCCTGGGAGGGACGTAGGGCTGCTGACAGACAGGAGCCGTATTCACCGCGATACCTTATGTGCAGCAGAACTGATTGGGATTCATGTTTGGGGTCTAAGCCTTTCTTCTTTGTGACCAATCTTGAAGATAAGTTTGGGGAAGTGGCGTCTATTTCCAAAATGAGGAGCGGGGCCATTCTGATACAAGCAGCTTCATCTGCACAGTCACAGGCGTCACCTGTGAGGAGCTCGATGACATACCCATTAACATCACTCCCCATAAATCCCTAAATTTGGTCCAGGCGATTATCTTTCATAAAGATATTCTGCTACAGTCTGATGACGAGCTACGGGAGAACCTGGCACTACGAGGTGTACACTTTGTTCGTCGTGTCTGTAGGGGACCCAAGGATAATAGGATCGCTACCTCTTTCCTTCTGGCCTTTGAGGGCGACTGATTGCCGGAGAAGTTCCAGGTCATGATCTACCGGTGCGATGTCCCGTCCCCTATGCGATGCTTCCAGTGCTGGAAATTTGGACACATGTCCTCCAGGTGCACTGCCAGCCCCAAGTGTCGAGATTGTGGACGACCTTCGCATCCTAATGCTCCATGTGCTCCGCCTTCCACCTGAGTTAACTAAGGGGAGCATCATTCTCCCTGCTCGCCAGACTATGCAGACTACCAACGAGAGCGGAAGATTTAAGAAATTAAGAACCTGGACCGTTTAACTTACCTAGAGGCAAGGAAGAAGCTAGAACGGTTCAACCCCACACCTATGTTGAGGAGTTATGCTGCTGCAACACTGCCGCCACCAGTTCCTGCAAAGACTCCTTTCTCAGTCGGCCCACAGAACAGTCATGTTACGACTGCCCCACCACTAGTATGGGGCCACTCTATCTCCCACTACTCCCACAACACCCGGTTTGGGAGGAATACACCCCAAACAACCAGGGACATCCATCCCCACTTCTCAGCTGGAGAAGCAACAGCTTCCTCGAGCTGCTCAGCTGGAGAAGTAAGAGCCTCCTCTGGCCTCACTCGTTAGGAAGGGGTCCCTTGGGGGAGTCCCTTCCAATGACTCACAAGACACTAGCCAGTGGCTGAAGAAGCCACCAGCTGCTGGTCGAAGGGCTTCGCACTCTGCCTCTGTTCCTCACAATGCATCAGGAAAGCCCTCCCAGCATGCGAACTCTCCTCCCAAAGACAAGAGAGAGAAGAGGAAGCTCTCTAAGAAGAATAAGGACCCGGTGGTTCCCGCGCCACAGCTTCCTGTCAGCTCAGCTTCTGAAGATGAGGTCCCCTGATGACCTGGATCTCGCTGTCTCCTCAGAAACGATGAAAGTTGCGACGTTAGTCACTCAGTCGGTGGCACCATCTGACCCTGTGAAGTAATTTGCCTTTTCAGTGCCTTCATGCCCCTACATGAAACGCTTTGTACAATCCTCCAGTGGAATTGTGGCGGTTATTTTAGCCATCTACCTGAGCTACGACAGCTTCTAAGCATGACACCTGCTTTCTGCATTGCCCTCCAGGAAACCTGGTTCCCGGCAATGCTGACCCCGGCCTTTGTGGTTCCAGGGGCTGTAGCGTTTACAATAGTGTGTCAGGTGGAGCCTGCGTGTATGTCCTTACCTCTGTATATAGTGCCCCTGTGCTCCTTCAAACATCATTGGAAGCTGTAGCTGTCAGAGTAAGGACTACCCAGGACATAACCGTCTGCAGTGTCTATCGGCCTCCAGGTGGGACAGTCCCCCTGACCGAATTGGCTGCACTTGTCACCCAACTCCCCACGCCTTTTCTTCCCCTGAGGGATTTTAACGCCCACAATCTCCTGTGGAGTGGAACGAAGATTACTGGCCGAGGCAGAGCTGTCGAGAAGCTCATCTCCCAATTCGAACTCTGCCTCTTAAACACTGGCGCCACCACACCTTTCAGTGTGACGCATGGCACGTTCTCGGCCATAGATCTGTCGTTGTGCAGCCCAGGGCTTGTACCATCAGTCCACTGGAGAGTCCATGACGACTTGTGTGGTAGTGACCATTTTCCCATCTTCCTTTCATTACCTCAGCGTCGCTTCCTTGAACGCTTGCCTAGATGGGTATTTAGCAAGGCAAACTGGGAAGCGTTCTCCTCTGCTGCCACTGTTGAATCTCTCCCCTACGGTACGATCGATGTGGCGGTTGTGACACTGACTGCAGCGATGGTTTCCGCTGCGGAATGTACCATTCCTCGTATGTTAGGGTGCCCCCGGCGAAAGTCAGTGCCTTGGCGGTTGCCGGAGGTCGCTGAAGCCACTAAAAAGCGTCGGCAGGCTCTTTAGCTACATCAGCGACACCCGTCTTTGGAGAACCTCATTTTATTCAAACGTCTCCGTGCTCAGGTCCGGCGGCTCATCAAAATGCGGAAACAGGAGTGCTGGGAGAGGTACATTTCCACCATTGGTTCCCGTACTTCACCCTCCCAGGTGTGGATGAAGATTCGGAGCATCTTTGGATTGCAGCACTCTACAGGTGTCCCAGGGCTTTCCATCAATGGGGCGCTATGCACCGATGCCAATGCAATCGCCGAGCATTTCGCTCAACACTATGTTCGGGCCTCTGCGTCGGGGAATTACCCGCCTGCGTTTCGTGCGCTAAAACGCCGGGAGGAAGGCAAAGGACATTCTTTTGCTTCTCGCCACCCTGAGGCATATAACGCCCAGTTTAGTTCGTGGGAACTGCAAAGCGCCCTGGCACAGTGCCCCGATACAGCCTCTGGGCCAGATAGCATCCACAATCAGATGCTCAAACACCTGTCCCCATTGCTCTTGCCATCTTCAACCACATATGGGGCGATGGTGTCTTACCGTCGCAGTGGCGAGAAAGTACCATCATTCCGGTGCTGAAGCCTGGTAAGAACCCGCTTAATGTGGATAGCTATCGGCCCATCAGCTTAACAAACACTCTGTGCAAGCTACTGGAACGTATGGTGAGTCGACGTCTGTGTTGGCTGCTCGAGTCTCGGGGTCTTCTGGCTCTGTGCCAGAGCAGCTTTCGTCGGGGCCGTTCCACCGCCGATACTTTGGTCTTCCTTGAGTCTGCAATCCGCACTGCTTTTTCCAGGCGCCAACACCTCGTCTCCATCTTTTTCGACCTCTCCAGAGCATATGATACGACGTGGCGGCACCATATTCTCTCCACGTTGCACGGGTGGGGTCTCCGGGGCTCTCTCCCCATTTTTATTAAGAATTTTTTATCTGTTCGGACATTCCGCGTTTTACTTGGCACATCCCATAGTTCACTTCATGTCCGGGAAAACGGCGTACCACAGGCTCTGTATTGAGCGTGCCACTTTTCCTTGTGGCCCTTAATGGCCTTGCGGCAGCGGTGGGGTCGTCTGTCTCACCCACGTTATATGCTGACGATTTCTGCATCTTTTTCAGCTCCTCCACCATTAGTGTTGCAGAATGTAGGTTGCAGGAGCCATACGCAAGGTGCCGGCGTGGACCCTCGCCCATGGGTTTCACTTTTCTCCTGCGAAGACTTGTGTTATGCACTTTTGTCAGCGTCGAACTGTTCGTCCCCACCCTGAGCTCTATCTTCAGGATGCCATGCTCAGGGTTGTTGACACTTACAGTTTTCTGGGATTGCTGTTCGATGCCCAGCTTACATGGCTTCCACATCTTCGTCAGCTCAAACGTCAGTGCTGCCAGCATCTGAATTCCCTTCGCTGCCTCAGCAACACAACTTGGGGTGCAGATCGTAATACGCTGCTGCAGTTCTACAAAGCCCTCATGCTGTCCCGACTCGATTATGGGAGTGTGGCGTATGGCTCAGCGTCGCCCTCAGCGTTTCAACTGCTGGACCCCATTTACCACTGTGGGGTTCGACAGGCGACAGGAGCATTCCGCACCAGCCCTGTTAATAGCGTACTTGCTGAGGCTGGAGTTCCTCCACTTCGGGTCCGGCGTCAACAACTCTTAGCCAACTATCCTGCACACGTCCGTTTGCCCCGTCACCCTAACTACGGTCTCCTTTTCGCTAATGCGGCAGTCCATATCCCACACAGGCGGCCGCGATCAGGCCATACAATTGGGGTCCGTGTTTGGTCACTCCTGAGTGAACTCGAGTCTTTGCCTCTTCCATCTGCTTTCCAGGTCCACCCACATACACCACCTTGGTGTATTCGTCACCGCAGCTTTGGCTGGAGCAAAAAGATTCAGTTCCTCCTGCAGTCTTGCGCCGCGAATTTCTTGCTCTCCTAGATGCATCCCGTGACTCTGAGGTTATCTATACCGATGGCTCGATGGTTGATGGCCATGTGGGGTACGCTTATGCTCATGCGGACTATATAGACCAGCGCTCCTTGCTGGAAGGCTGCAGTGTTTACACCACAGAGCTAACAGCCACTTTTTGTGCCATTGACTGTATTCGTACCTGCACTGGAGAGTCCTTCGTCATTTGCAGTGACGCTCTCAGTACTCTACAGGCTCTTGACCAGTGCTACCCACGCCATCCCATTGTTCTTGCCATCCAGGAGTCCGTTCACGCTCTTGAACAGCGTGGACGTTCGGTGATGTTCATATGGATCCCGGGACACGTTGGGATAGCGGGAAACGAACTCGCCGACAAGTTAGCCAAAGAGGCTACCCGCAAACTGACATTGGAGATCGGCCTCCCGGTAACTGAACTCCGATCAGAGTTGCGCCGTCGGGTCTTTGGGATGTGGGAAGACGAATGGCGCACTCTGTCGCCACCCAACAAGCTGCGGCGAGTAAAGGAGACCACTACTGTGTGGGGTTCCTCCATGCGGGCGTCTCGCAGGGATTCTGTTGTTTTCTGTAGGCTCCGCATTGGTCACTCTTGGCTGACGCATGGTCATCTGCCGCGTCGAGAGGCCCCCCTCATTGTCGCTGTGGTGCAAACATGACGGTGGCGCATATGTTGTTGGAATGTCCTATTTTAACCGCCCTCACGCGAACTTTTAATCTCCTGGGTGATTGATCATCTCTTTTAGGTGACAATGTCTCTATAGCAGATCGGGTTTTAAGTCTCATTCGCGCAAGCGGCTTTTATAGGTCCATCTAATTTTATTGCATCACCCTCTTTTCTTCTGTATTTTTTACATAGTTTTGTGTTGTAATTCGACTCCACCCTAATCTTTTAGGCTGGAGGTTTTAACGTGTTACAGAGTGGCTGGCTCATCCTTTTATTTTTGTGTTCAGCCAGCCACGGTTCTCTGCTGTACAGCTTTAATTCTTTGTGCCTTTCTTCTATATGTTGTTTTTGTTGCTGTGCTCCATTTTCCATGTTGCCTTACCATTGACTTTGGGGCTTTTCTTCCCCCGGAATTTTTATTTTAGTGCTTAGCCTGTTAGGTGGATGGTTTCAATATGCTCTGTGTGTTTATGAAACAAGAGACCGATGACCTTTGCAGTTTGGTCCCTTTAATCTTTAAACCAACCAACCATAAAATTGATTCCAATGCGGAATCTCGTGTACTTCTTTCTGTTAGTGTTACCTTTATTTAAATCAAACAAGATGTACTTCCGACAGTTAGATGAAAAAGATCGCTTTGTTTCGTCCATGACACAAATAAATCCAACAGAAAATAATAGTCCGTACAATAACATCGGCCATTGAGGCGCAAAGAACACAACACGTATTGATTGGCGACTCCATGGAGTGTTGCGTGCACCACGACCAAATAGTAGATAGAATTGGAAGGAAAATCAGCATTGGCCGTATTTTGTTGTTTTATTGTCAGCAAAATCGACTTTCTGTCACTTAGTGACCATTATCAATGCTAGAAGTTAAAAATTTTCACATAACGATCAGAGAGTATAAAACAGAAAATCACAACTACACCTGCATATGAACATAACAGTTGGTACGAACATACCTGTAATATACAATTAAAATTGGTAGGCACTGGTATCAAGCTATAACCACAAGCTTAGAGCGATCACATAAACTGAGGCCGCTGTTTGCATGCACCTGTACAGCAGACCTCGGTGTGACAGGGCTTGGGACGCCGTCTATGTGATATGTGTCACGTGAAAACTTAATATTACTGGTTTTGCGAGATATTAACACAAAATACCTCTCGTGCATTTGTTAATCATGAAGTAATTCAAATTTAAAATGTACGTAAAAACATAGCAGAGGAAGGGGCAAGGAAACATCTAAAATACACTGGCGTATTGTTTCTAAAAAACCAACTTACAAAATATAAAACAGATCGATAATAAGTTGTCAGAGTGCAGGACAAGTAAAAGAGAAAAAGAAAAGGAAAAAGAATAATATATCAATAACATGAAATGAGGTACAACACAGTTAAAAAAAAACATAGTACCCACCATCTTGCGTGTTTGAATAAGTGCTGGATATAGTGCATAACCTAATTTTCAATTCTCTACAGTACGATGTACATTTCTTGACTAAGTGGCACTATTACCTGTCCTTCCTAATGATGGTTTCTTGATGTATGATGTATACTGCTTGTTTGCACCTTACATTTTAAATTTATTTCAATAACTCAATTAGAATTATAGGTATTTCTTAAGTCTGCTTTTATTTCATATGGGTCCCACTGCTACTAATAGTTATGTAAAATAAAATTATTTTTATTAATGTTCAAAACCGGTTGCTTGGCAGTTTTATTACTGTTTTATCAACCTGTTTATCTATGTATGGGTTCTGACCCAGTGCTTACATGGAAGTGTACTACCAGTATTATAAAAAATGTTAGCTTGTCCAAATGGGGCGAATGATATGTACATAATCGCGTCGTTAAATATTATAACAAAATTGTTAGTCTACGCCCTCAAACCTTTTTTTGTTGTTGTAATGAATATTGTTTCATGGCATTTGAATTGTTACTTAGTGGCGTTTTTCGTACTATTACTATTTTTTATATAATTGATTCCTTAGCTTTAACGTAATATTTTACTTAAATCAAGAACGATATACTTCTAACTTCCCACGCCAAATTGTGGGTGCTATGTTTCACATTAAGCAACTGTGTATGTTTGATGTCATGTATGTATGGGTTCTGACCCAGTGCTTATGCGGAAGCGTATAACCATTGTTATAATAATATTAGCTTGTCCAAAGGGACAAACGAGATGTACATCATCATGTCGGTTAAATATGGTAACAAAATGGTTTGTCTACACTTTCAAAACTCTTTTGTTATGAATATTGTGTTTCACAGCATTTTAATTATTACGTAATGGAATTTTCGTACTATTATTATTTTTATATATTTGACTCCTTAGCCTTAAAGTAACATTTTATGTAAATCACGAACGTTGTATTTCTAACTTCCCGCGCCAGATGGTGGGTACTATGTTTTTTTAAAAAAACTGTGTTATACCTCATTTCATGTTATTCATATATTATTCTTTTTTTTGTTTTTCACTTTTACTTTTCCTGCACTCTGACAACTTATTATCGATCTGTTATATGTTCTGTAAGTTGGATTTCTAAAACAATACGCCAGTGTATTTTAGATGTTTCCTTCACCGTTCGTCTGCTATGTTTTTACGTACATTTTAAATTTGAATTACTTCATGATTAACAAATGCACAAGAGGTATTTTGTGTTAATATCTTGCAAAACCAGTAATATTAAGTCTTCACGTGACACACATCACATAGACGGCGTCCCAAGCCCCTGTCACACCGAGGTCTGCTGTACAGGTGCATGTAAACAGCGGCCTCAGTTTATGTGATCGCTCTAAGCTTGTGGTTATAGCTTGATGCCAGTGCCTACCAATTTCACAGCTCTACAAAATAAAATTTTTTTTTCGTTGCCAGGGAAGTTTGAACGAAAATGGGATATTGTTATGAAACTCATTCCGAGTATATTTGTACTTTTTCCAAATTGGCTCTGGTTTTTGAGATATAGGTTATTTGTGGAAATGAGAGTTTCATGTGGATAATATCGACTGCAGGGTCCATATATGGTGTAATGTATTTGTTACCTGTTTTTTAATTAGTGATATTGTACTATCTTTATTAAACAATTGTGCTCAGGGAGTGCATCTGTGTGGTTGAGGATTACATCATGCAAACATCACACTGTCAGCATGTGTTCAGTCCTGTTGTGCGGTGCGTGTGTTGAAGATATTGAGGGTTGTGCAGATTTGAATTCGGCGGTACTCGACATTCATTTGCTGGCCGAGGTAATCCCCGCAACAGCCGATAGGTAGCGTTCAGTGTAAACAAGAAAAATGGCGATGGTCGAAAGTCACATACATGTGCAGTGCAGCTTCAAGGAGATAGAACCTTTTCATCGTGACGTAGCAAATAAGAGGTGAGTATTCATTTCACACAAAGCAATTAATGATGTTTGTTGGATGTGATTGACATGCAAATGCAAGAAAGTTCTGCATAATATGTAGTATTTGTGCAATTTTGTTTTAGGAAAACATGAGTTCTTCACGCCGTCTTTGCGTGAACCATACAGATGAGTTCTGCTACATTTGTGGTGAATACGTTCTTCAAAAGAACAGGAAGAATATCACTCCTTTTGTGAAGGAAGCGTATCTGACATATTTCGGAATTAAACTTGGAGATCAAGACAAGGCGTGGGCACCCCATAAAGCTTGTAAATGCTGTGTGGAGTGCTTACGGCAGTGGACAAAACGAAAAAGGAAAAGCTTAAACTTCGGAGTGCCTATGGTATGGCGAGAGCAGAAGAACCATACAGATGATTGCTATTTTTGCATTGTTAATGTGAAAGGATTTAATAGGTTCAAAAAACGAAAGTGGGAATATCCCGATTTGGAGTCAGCAAGAAGACCGGTGGTGCACAGCAACGATGTTCCTGTACCAACCTTCACAACATTACCCACGCTAACATCATCAGATGACGATGTGCACGGCGAGGAATGTACAAGTAGTGGTTCGGAATACGAAGGACGTGAGACACAACCCCAGCAGTTCGACCAGAAGGAGCTCAGTGACTTGATACGAGAACTCAATCTTTCAAAGCAAGCATCAGAACTCTTAGCATCCAGGCTTAAGGAAAAGAACTGTCTTCATCCAAGTGTTAAAATAACAGCTTACCAGACGAGAGAAGAAAACCTTCTTCCATACTTCAACCAAGAAGAGGTTATAGTGTATTGCAGCAATATACCTGGACTTTTACTTGAATTGGGGCTGCCGGAATATAGACCAGAGGACTGGCGTCTCATCATAGACAGTTCCACTAGAAGTTTAAAATGTGTTCTCCTACACAATGGCAATCGTTACGCATCTATTCCAATTGCCCACTCAACAAAACTTTGTGAAGCATATGCTAACATCAAGATGGTTCTGCAGAAAATTCAGTATATGCAGCACCAGTGGTTGATTTGTGTTGATTTGAAAATGGTGAACTTCTTGCTTGGACAACAAAGTGGATACACAAAGCACCCATGTTTTATCTGCATGTGGGATAGTAGGGCAAAGCACGAACATTGGAAGCAGAAAACATGGCCTCCAAGGGAACATATGGCTATTGGTGAAGCAAACATCATTAGTGAACCTCTGGTTAGTAGGGACAAGATTGTTCTTCCACCATTACATATTAAGTTAGGACTAATGAAGCAATTCACCAAAGCTTTAGACAGAAATGGTAATTGCTTCACATACATCTGCAATACGTTCCCTGGACTCAGTAGTGAAAAACTTAAGGCAGGAATATTTGATGGTCCTCAAATTCGCAGGCTCATCAACGATACCAATTTTACAAGTGTCATGACTGTCACTGAAGCATCGGCCTGGAACAGTTTTGTCGCTGTTGTAAAATGTTTTTTGGGCAATCATAAAGCTCCCAATTACGAGGAACTGGTCAAAAACATGCTCACTAACTTTCAAAACTTAGGAGCTAACATGAGCATAAAATTGCACTTCCTTCACAGCCACTTGGATCGATTTCCTCGTAATCTAGGTGATTTCAGTGAGGAACAAGGAGAGCGGTTCCATCAAGATGTGAAAGGAATAGAGGAAAGATATGAAGGAAGATGGGACAGGCATATGATGGCAGATTATTGCTGGAATCTGCAACGTGACTGTTCTGAAGAGACCTATAAAAGGAAAGCGTGCAGGAAGCGGTTCGTCATGGACGGAAAATGATATGCTTATAGAGAAACTTTTCAATTATGTTTTATACGTGGACAAATGCCTATCAGGTTTTCATAGAAGCTATTTATAAAGATTATTTTCTTTTTTCATTGTAGTTTGTAGCGCTCGAGTTCAGTATTAGCAATTTTTTCTAATTTTTCGAATAAATCATGCATTATCTCAAAAACTAGAGCCAAACTGCATAAATGGTTGCTATATTTGTCCTCAGCACCACTAACCCATCCTAAAGCCACTCAAATATCCTTGGCAAGAAAATGAGTGTTGACCAGTGTTTTAATTGTATATTACAGGTATGTTCGTACCAACTGTTATGTTCATATGCAGGTGTAGTTGTGATTTTCTGTTTTATACTCTCTGATCGTTATGTGAAAATTTTTAACTTCTAGCGTTGAGGATGGTCACTAAGTGACTGAAAATCGATTTTGCTGACAACAAAACAACAAAATACGGCCAATGCTGATTTTCCTTCCAACACAAGACGTAGGCTACACTAGATGGCACATCATGCTACGCGCAATAATTTCATTCTGTACGTTTAACGTACCGTCATAGGGGTGGTACGTACACATATGAACATCGTTTTTTCAGAGAAGTAGTTCAAAGCGACCACCTTGCATTTGCAAACGCTTTGCCACTGGTTGGATCATACTTCGCTGGAGCCTACGCAACACACCGGCATCTAACTCTCCCAAAGCGGCATGCACGTGAGCTACTGCGTAATATACACCCATGGGTGGAGAACTATATTTTTGTTCCTTTAAGTATCTCCACAAATAAAAATCTAGTGCTCAAAGGAAACAAAATAATCATGTATCATGAATCTCACCTGAAAAATTAAGTACTGGCAGATATAGCAACACAGCAGTACACCACAACAACTAAAATAAATACTGCTAAAACTAACTTCAATTGGTCCAAGGAAATTGGGTTCATAATCTTGACACAGAAGGCCAATGAAACACGCGACTCAATCTTTAATTAGTGAGGAAGGAACTTATTAAAGAAAAGAACTATAGACTCTAATATGAAAATTAATTTAATCTTATAACTTTGATGGTGCAAAAAATTAACTCATAACATCAATCAATAGAATAATCAACAAAAGCCCTACTGTGACGATGGTGAAGTGTACCAACAATACGAGCCTACAAAAATAAAAATAAAATTTTTATATATTAAATAATACCTTGTTTTTCATTTCAAATCCTTTTCGTTTTTTGTCCATATTCTATCCAACAATTGTTCTAAGTCATCATTCCTCCTCGTAATAAATCTGCAACTCACATAGTTCCAAAAGCGCATCCATGCATTACACTTCACGTTCGTTGAAGAGACACTGTTGGTAGACCCTTGCTTCATCAGGGCGGTCAGTTGCTCAACAGTTACACGACTATTCGTCAGTTCATTTCGTATCTCCGCTGCCGTCCTTAACCCCTGTCATCTATGGCCCGTTGTGCCCCACTGTCCAAGGTTTTGGATAGCACCATGTTGCTGTGTGCAGTATACTTTAACCACGGCGGCACGCGAACAGTTTACATTCTTAGCCGTTTCGGAAATGCTTCCACCGTTGGCCCGAAAGCCAATGATCATGCCCTTTTGGACGTCAGACAGATCCTTCGCATCCTCAATACAACTACTGCTTTGTTTTTCGCGTCCCTCAACACGTTTTATACAGCCTTCACAGTTAGTGCTGCCACCAGTCGCCTGTGAGTAGTTACCGCACGTTGACAGTGAACATAGGTGGCGGTTACATTAATGCGACTGGAACGTCTGTGTTTCAGCCGTTGTACGAAATCAGCACAGCAAGACAGGTCGGCGTGATGTGATAGAGTGGCAGAGAGCAGATACTGTATTTGGACGTTCCCATGACCGCACTGTGAATAACGTTTTCCGTATTTTATCAGGGTGAACCATCCAACGTGTCTACAAGGAGTGATGTACCACTCGCAGCCTTGCAACAAGGCGCAAACTCAACAGTCATATAAGGATCCTAACTGACAGAGACCGGAAGCAAGTGTCGCATCTCGTCACTGAGAATTAATTTCAGGCCCCACAATCATAGCTGCTGTCAGAGAACACAGATCCAGCTCAGCCACTTACCGAGCGGGCATTCAGGAAAGGAACTGCATGTAATGGGTATCACGAGCCGGGTGCCTCGCAAATCACCATTGATCACAGCAGCACATAAAACGCACGCCTTCAGGAGGCCAAGCAGCACAGAAACTGGACAATAGCCGACCGGAGGCATGGTCCAATGAATCGCTGAAGTGCCACTTTTTAAATGAAGCGATGAGTCGAGGACACCGACACCTCAGTGAGGCTTTTAACCTGCAATGTGTGAATATCTGTAGTGCTTAGAGTGTATGTTTACGTACTACGACCTGGGTCCAAAGCCGACCGCGGTGGCCGAGCTGTTCTAGGTGCTTCAGTCCGGAACCACGCGGTTGTTACGGTCGGTTCGAATCATGGCTTGGGCGTGGTTCAAATGGCTCTGAGCACTATGTGACTTAACATCTGAGGTCAACCATCCCCTAGAACTTAGAACTACTTAAACCTAACTAACCTAAGAACTTCACACGCATCCATGCCCGAGGCAGGATTCGGACATGCGACCGGAGCTGCCTCGGGCATGGATGTGTGTGATGTCCTTATGTTAGTTAGGCTTAAGTAGTTTTATGTCTAGGGGACTGATGACTTCAGATGTTAAGTCCCATAGTGCTTACAGCCATTTGAACTATTTTGAAATTGGGTCCAATCATTCATGTTACCGTGAACCATGATGCTATTTCAACGTCCCCAGTGACAAGTTATTGTTGTTTCGTCGACGTCTTCGAGATTATGCTGTGGCGACTATCTCACTTAAGCGCCATATAATCCCGTAGAAAATATCTGGGACTATTGGGTATAGCAGGGGTAGCGTAGTACCAACAGACCCGCAGTCTTGTAGCTCTACGAGATCGGATTACCAGGGAGTGGCAAACCTTGAAGAAACTTGGAGACTCTATACTGAGGCCATTCTCAGTGTCATATGCGGCGTTATACCTTATTAGCGTAATGTCCCATGGAGGTGAGTAATATTTGCCTAGATTGTTTATATGATCATCGCTGTCGGAAGGGTTGAAGCAGCAGTCGGTCTGAAACCCTGCATTTTTGACAGTATCATTCCACGGTAATTTTACGCTTTTGTGGTTTAGGTGCAATGGAAACCAACGTAAATGACTGTCCTTAACCGCTCTACCCTGTAGCAGACAGCGTCGAATCGTCCACACAGACTGGTATACACCCTCTGCAGTGTCTCAGTTATTAGTCAATGCTGCGGATGAATCTGTGAAAACAAAAAGTAGGCAGACTAGGATTTATCCATCGACGACAAGTTTGTTGGACGCAGAGTACGAGCTCGTGTAGAACTGAAATTAAATCAATTGTGTCCTTTTAAAGCAACTGTTCCTGATTTCGCCTTAATCGGATTAGAAAGTCTATGATAATCATATTTAAATGTAATGTACTCATGCATGTGAGCCCCATTTCTTAATCTTCCATTCGGACAAGATAGCAAAAATCCCGCATTTAGTCACTTTGTGTGGGACAAATGTACAATACCCCTTTCTTATTGGGTACGATCTTCTTATACTAATTTGTTCCATACGTATAATAGTGTCGCAGCACAGTCCCTTGTATGAATCGAAATGCCTTGGCTTGATATCAGGGACCCAAAGACCAATAATTCTGACCCATCATAACTCAGTTAAATGCTGAAAATTGTGCTCGTGACATCGGCGAAACAGTGGTATTTTCTCTCAGAATTCGAGAATGTCTGGAAGTTATTCGCCGCTTTAGCATGGAGTATGACCTTTCTGGTCACACAAGAAAGAATACACTCGAGTTAAGTGTAAGCTACCTCTTTCAGAACTGTTGCACTTATTGCTGGTACATTGTTTTAAACAGGTTTCCAGTAGTGTTTCAGTTTTCCTAGATCTTCCAAATGTCGCAAATCCGATTCACTACACTGGGTTCCTCAAAACTTAGAATACTGTGTAATGTCTTATATTGTCCATTAGGATATGGATACATATGAAGGTGGCGCAATACTAAAACGGTTTCGTACTAAGTTAATAGTACACTGAATATTCTGAATATTTGCTCTTTAAGAGTTGTTTGATGTCCATAATTAATCCTAGACGAATGTTGATGTCCTACTGAGCAATAAGAATGATATTAGATATTTGAAAATTTTTAGTATTTCTTCATTCCCCGGTGCCTCGTTGTCGGCTCGTCGTCATTACACTTCCGGTAAAATGTCACTTACAGGATAGCGTATTAATAAATGTACCGGCTGGAAACAGAATGTTGGTCAGGTTTGCCACGGGCAAGGCCAGAGCAATTTGCTTTCAAAAGCTTGCGTTGTTTCCTCGACAGTCACCTTCTCGCAAGGCTGCCTTTCACATGTCAGATGCGTATCTGTGTGTAGAGGTAGAGGGGAAGTACTCGCACCTAGTGAAGGCACGACTTTGGCGATGATCTAAAACCAATCGAATTGTGTGTTCGTGGCATTTAGCGCAAAGCAGCTTATTTTAAAATATCGAATGGAAGGTCATAAAGGAAAACAAGTATTGGTCTGTGACAAGTTGTTCAAACACATTAGCTGACCCGATGGGTTTCTTCGTTTCCTCGTGATTAGAAGGTACTGTTGTTCCGCAACTATATACTAAGTTAATTCAAGTTGCTGATATAATATGTATTAAAGTCCACGGCAATATGCATCCTTCGATTCGAGGCCTGTTTCACGTGGATCTGACACTGCCAAGTATCGAAATGTGCAGCCTTCTTTTTTTTTTTTATAATGATGATACGTCCACTTTCTTATGATATCACAGGGCATATCACTTTTAAATCTAGCCGGCATGTGACGGTGCTTAACCAGAGCACAATGTGAGACATACTCTTTTCTGTACTTATAATGTGTCTGTGTAACTTATTTTGCGTCCTACCATGTGAAATATTGGTTCGTAGTGTTTTTCCTTAACTTTAATACACACAACAGATACAAATAACAGAGATTTTAGTTATCACTATTATCTACTGCTTCACCATTTACAACAATCTGCCTGCACTGGAGCAACTTTCCGATTCCGCGACTGCAGAAATCACATGATTTTGAGACGAAGAACTCGTTTAGCCATGTTCGGAGCGCATTTTCATCCGGAAAGGAAGTTCCTTGAAGGTTTTTCGATAGAGGGCGGAAAAGGTATAACTGTGAGGGTGCATGACCAGATGACTAAGATAGGTGCGGAATTACTTCCCAACGCAACTCCTGTGTAGTGCCTTTCTTCAGTCTACCAGAATGTGGGCGTGCGTTATCGTGGAGTAGCATCAATTCGCGCAAGTCTTCCTCATTGTTGTCCTTGGATTACGTATGCAAGACGTCACAGTTGTTAACAATTAATGTCAGCAGTGATGGTTACATCTCGGGCAAGCAATTCGTAGTACACCACACCGTCGCTGTCCCATCAGATGGGTGACAATATCTTTTGTGGACAACGCAGGTCTTTGTATGGGTAATTGCTCCTTTGTTTGAGCTCAACCATTCGTTTCTTTTCCTCATGTTAGCATAAAGTCATCATTTGTCATCACCAGTAACGATACAGGATATGTAATATTGGTAATTTTCGCCTCACCAACATTAGTATACTCTCAACAGTAAACGCCAAATGGCCTGAAGTTATCAAACAATTGAAATGTAAAAGAAATTACCCGTCACATAGCACCAACAGAATCTATTATTCTTTATCTGTAAATCTCTATGTACACGTCTCCGTTAACGATATAATAAGAATTCTGTTGTTTCGAGACAAATAAGGATTTGAGCGCATCTTTTTTTACTGTTTCTACTCTATGAAACGCGGACGCGGACTTTCTGCGTTCCGCAATGTGTATTTCATAATTTGTGCAAAACAGTCTGTAAATGTGCTAATTGTCTTCTAAATCAGAAAACATATAGCTTTATATAATTAATTACGAACAGTCACCATCAAGAGGACATTTATCTCAAGTATTGCCTGTGATGCGCAAAGCTTTTGTTAATACGCACCAGCTATTGTAACTGTAATATATAAAGGTACGTAGCATTAAAAAACGTGTGTTATATATGAAGTGTGCTTATTTAGACAAATTATCCTTAATTATCTCCATCTCCTCATTACTTTAATGTTAATCATTTTGTATCAGTTTATCTCCAGAAATTACGATCCCGCTGATGGACCGAACGCAGCATATACCACATATGGCGAAATTGTACTGAACGTTCGGCAGTAAACAGAATAGTCATCTCGTTATAAGTAAGCCCATGTTTGCACCGGACATTCGTAGAAAATGTTTGCAGATGTAAACGAAAACAACGCAGAGCTCTGTTGGTGTCAACATCGAATTCTACACCTTCACTTCTACTCTGCCATTCACACTTAGGTGTCAGAGGGTACAGAGGCCCACTGTCAGATTATTTCTCCACTGGTCCACTCTCGAATAGCACACGGGGAAAAATGAAAAACCTAATATTTCCGTGCAAGTCCTCATTCATCTTACTTCAGTGATAGCCATTTCTCTCTATTCAGGTGGGCGCCATTTAAAATAGATAAATAAAAGATAAAAAAATTTGCATTCGGTGGAGAAAGTAGATGACTGAAATTTCGTGAAAAACTAACACCGCAACGAAAATCCTTTGTTGTAACGATTACCACCCAAATTCGATTGTCATGTCCGTGACACTCTCTCCCTTATTTCGCGACAATACAGAATGAGCTGCTCTTGTTTGAACTCTTTCGCTGTCCTTCGTTGGTCCTGTCTAATAAGGATTCAATACGGCGCAGCAGTACTCTACCAGAGGACGCATAAACGAGAGTAGGCAGTTTCCTCAGTAGGTATGTTACATCTCCTCCGCGTTCTGCCAATAAAGCATGGCCTTTGGTCCGGCCTCTCCACTGCATGTTTTGTGTGATGGTTCCAATTTAAGTTGTTCATAATTGTAATTCCTAAGTATCAGATCTCCCCCCCCCCCCCCTCCATGAACAACGGACCTTGCCGTTGGTTGTCAGGCTTGTGTGCCTGAGTGATACAGATAGCCGTACCGTAGGTGCAACCACAATGTAAAGGTATCTGTTGAGAGGCCAGACAAACGTGTGGTTCCTGAAGAGAGGCAGCAGCCTTTTCAGTAGTTGCAGGGGCAACAGTCTGGATCACTGACTGATCTGGCCTTGTAACGCTAACCAAATCGGCCTTGCTGTGTTGGTACTGCGAACGGCTGAAAGCAAGGGGAAACTACAGCCGTAATTTTTCCCGAGAGCATACAGCTTTACTGGAGAGCTGCCTCAAACCAGTCTCTGGATTGAAGACGACAACAACAAGTATCAGATGAATCAAGCAATCTTTATATTTGAGTGATTTAACATGTAACAGAAATTTAATAGATTTTTTTTAATACGCATGTGGAAATTTTCATACCTTTTTTGTTTAGGGTCAATTTGCCTTTTTTCACATCATGCAGATTTCTTGTCTAAATCATTTTGCAGTTCATCTTGATCGTCTGAAACTTTACTATACGGTAAACGACAGCACTATTTGCTAAAACATAACAGGGCTGCTCAGATTGCCTGTTAAATCGTTTATATAGATTAGGAATAGTAGAGTGCCTATAACGCTTCCGTGGGGAAAGTCTGACTTCCTGTCAGTGTTTAGGAACTGTGACCTTTCTGGCTGGAAATGACAAATTCAGTCTTACAACCACGACGATACTACTTAGGCACGCAATCTTTTTACTAGTTACTTGTGAGGAACAGTGTTAAAGGCTTATAACACAGACTTTCTCCGACACAAAACAGCCAAGTTCATTTTCAATTATTAACTGCGTAAGTAACGATAATTGTGTATAATTTGTAATATTTAATTTAGTTTTATTTTTATTTAAGGTAAATGCATATGTTGTAATGTTCTATGTAACTTTAATTTTATGCATATTATATGTAAATAAAATGCTTTGGGTCGTTGGAAAAAAGTTTCATCTGGTCAAAATTTTTGAAAGCAGGTAGTGGTAAATCAAAGGAGAGAGTTGATTCCGGGTGCTCGGTAACGGACAATCGAGGATGTTTCGTTCGATTAGCGAAAAGTGTGGCAATTTCGAGAAAGGAAGCCACTTCCTTTGTGGTGAGGATCAGAAGGTTTTATGAAGAGAATATAATAGCGAGCCAGAAAAGGCAGTTTGCTCATGAAGGGACGATCAGAACACAGGAGTTTCCAAACAGCTGTCACTGCAGTAAAAAAAATTTTTTTTTAGTCATCCGTCTTCTGGCTGGTTTGATGCGGCCCGCCACGAATTCCTCTCCTGTGCCAACCTTTTCTTCTCAGAGTAGCACTTTCAACCTACGTCCTCAATTATTTACTGGATTTATTCCAATCTCTGTCCTCCTCTATAGTTTTGTCCTCTGCAGCTCCCTCTAGTATCAAGGAAGTTATTCCCTGATGCCTTGACAGATGTCTTACCATCCTGTCCCCTCTTGTCAGTGTTAACCATACATTCCTTTTCTCTCCGCTTCTGCGGAGAAACTCCTCATTCCTTACCCTGTCAGTCCACTTAATTTTCAACATTCGTCTCGATTCTCGATTCTCTTTTTGGTTGGTTTTCCCCACAGTCCTTGTTACATTACAATGCTGTGCTCCAAACTCTCATTCTCAGACATTTCTTACTCAAATTAAAGCTTATGTTTGATACTAGTAGACTTCTCTTGGTCACAAATACCCTTTTTGCCAGTGCTATCGTGCTTTTTTGTGTCATCCTTGTTCCGTCAATCATGCGTTATTTTTCTGCTCATGTAGCATAATTCCTTAACGTCATCTACTTTGTTATCACCAATCCTGATGTTAAGTTTCTTGCTGTTCTCATTTCTGCTACTTCTCATTGCTTTCGTCTTTCTCCGATTTACTTTCAGTCCATATTATGCACTCATTAGACTGTTCATTCAATATATCCTGTAATTTTTTTTCACCTTCACTGAGGATAGAAATGTCATAAGAAAATCTTATCATTCATATTCTATTGCATTGAATTTTAATCCCACTCTTTTTTTGAACCTTTCTGTGATTTCCGTCATTGCTTCTTCGATGTATAGAGCAAACAGTACCGGCGACAGATGAAATCCCTGTCTTTTTATCCGAGCATTTCGTTCTTGATTTGCCACTCTTATTGTTCCCTCTTGGTTCTTGTACACATACTCGTGTTCAGAAAAACGTAACATCTTGAACGACTGAAGGTAGGACGTTCATATTCACAGGACATGTATATTAGTACGTTTCGCAGAAATGATTAGCATTTGAACCACGTCGGCCCTCCCATTCGAGGTTAACATCGATATTACGACGCAACCTACCTACTGGTAAAATGTACCTGCGGCTCTCGTTATCACTATACACAGAAGGTAATGGATCAGTGTAACTTGAGCAGACGTGCATGTTGCCTCGCAGACGCATGCGTGAACCATACCACCATACCAACGAGTTTCAAAAAAATGTTCAAATGTGTGTGAAATCTTATGGGAGTTAACTGCTAAGGTCATCAGTCCCTAAGATTACACACTACCTAACCTAAATTATCCTAAGGACAAACACACACACCCATGCTCGAGGGAGGACTCGAACCTCCACCGGGACCAGCCGCACAGTCCACGACTGCTGCGCCCCAGACCGCTCGGCTAATACCGCGCGGCGGAGTATCAAAGAGGGCACATTATTGGAATGAGAAAATGTGATGCATCCATCCGGTAAATTGCCGCTCATGTGGGACGAAGTGTTTCGGTAGAGCAGAATGATTGTGTGTGCAGAATGATTCATGGAAGGCTGTAGAATACGAAGAGATGGGTCAGGTCGCACCACCGAGACCCCCTCCCCCCCCCCCAAAAAAATAAACAAATATTGGGACCTGCATCCTCATCGTCTCTGGTGCAACATGGAACAGTGCAGGAAAGCGATAGACAGCAATGGTGTATGGAATGGGGGAACAGGGGAGCGGCATCGCAGTGGCTGCTTTCGCACAAGATATACAGCGCCAGCTCAAGGCCTTATGGTATGGGTTGCTATTGGGTACAACCACAAATTACAGTTGGTGCGTGTCCAGAGCACTGTGACCAGTGTGACCAAAGTGATGACATCTTGTGACCCATAGCCGTACTCTTATTCCACAAGACCAATGATGCCATTTTTCAGCAAGACAATGCACGACCACATGTTGCTGCAGGAACACGTGCCTTCTTGGTATCACAAGATGTCATAGTTTTGCCCTGACCCGCCAGATCACCAGACTTATCGCCAATCGAAAATGTGTGGACATTCTGAAATGACGGGTGCAGCGCAGTGACCCAATGCCAACCACCACAGATGAATTTTTGAACCGAGGAGTGTAGCCATGTATGGAAGTGAAACATGGACAATAAATAGTTTGGACAAGAAGAGAATAGAAGCTTTTGAAATGTGGTGCTACAGAAGAATGCTAAAGATTAGATGGGTAGATCACATAACTAATGAGGAAGTATTGAATAGGATTGTGGAGAAGAGAAGTTTGTGGCACAACTTGACTAGAAGAAGGGATCGGTTGGTAGGACATGTTCTGAGGCATCAAGGGATCACCAATTTGGTACTGGAGGGCAGCGTGGAGGGTAAAAATCGTAGAGGGAGACCAAGAGATGAATACACTAAGCAGATACAGAAGGATGTAGGTTGCGATAGGTACTGGGAGATGAAGAAGCTTGCACAGGATAGAGTAGCTGCATCAAACCAGTCTCAGGACTGAAGACAACAACAACAACAACCGAGGCATTGTAGCGTCGATGGCTGTACCAAGGAAGTCATTCACGGCTTACACACGTCGATGCCATCACGCATGGAATGACTTATCAGGGACCATAACCGACCCTGTGCCTACCAGGCAACTGGACACATCCTGAACCGAGGTGACTGAAATGCTAATCATTTTTGCAGAACGTACTAATGTACATGTCTTGTGAATATGAACGTCCTATCTCTTGTCGTTCAAGGTGCTTTGTTCTTTCCGAACATGAGTATATTATTATTACTCGTATTTCCCTATAACTTACTTCTGTTTTTTCTTAGAATTTCGAACAACTTGTAACATTCGACGTCGTCAGATCACAGGAACGTGTCTCGATTTTTCTGCAGTCTTGCTTCCAATATCAACCAGAACGTCAGAACTGCATCTCTGGTGCCTTTCCCTTTCCTAAAGCCAAAGTGATCATCATTTAACACATCTTCATTTACTTTTCCATTCTTCTGCACATTATTCATGGCAGCAACTTGGATGCATGATCTGTTAAGCTGATTGTGCTGTAATTTTCATTCTTGTTAGTTCTTCCAGTTTTTGGAATTGTGTGGATGATTTTCTTCTGAAAGTCAACTGGTTTGGCGCCGGACTCATACATTCTACAAACCAACGTGAATAGTCGTTTTGTGCACTTGCCCGCGAATGGCAAAGGTCCCGAGTTCGAGTCCCGGTCGGGCACACAGTTTTAATCTGCCAGGAAGTTTCATATCAGCGTACACTCCGCTGCAGAGTGAAAATCTCATTCTGAAATAGTCGTTTTGATGTCACTTCCCACAACGATTTTAGAAATTCTGTTGGAATGTTATCAATCCTTTCATCCTTATGCTTCCAAACCCCCTGTTCTTTTATATCGAACTCCTGTTTCTTCTACTATCACGTCACCAGAAAAATCTTCTCACTCATAGAGATCTTCAATGTACTCCTTCCAACTATCCACTATCTCCTCTGCATTTAACAGTGGAATTCTCATTGCACTCTTAATGTTACCACACTTGCTTTTAATTTTATCGAAAGTTATTTTGACTTTTCTATACGCTGAGTCAGTCATTTCTTTTTCGATTTCTTCACATTTTTCTTGCAACCAGTTCCCCTTAGCTTCCTTGCACTTCCTGTTTATTTCACTCCTAAGTGACTTGTATTTCTGTGTTCGTGAACTTCCCTGAAAATTTTAGCACTTCCTTCTTTCATCGATCAATTGAAGTATTTCCTGCATTATCTATGGTTTCTTCACAGCTACCTTCTCCATATCTATGTTTTCTTTCCAACTTGTATGAATGAATAGCCAAGTGAGCTATCCCTATCACAGTCTCTACAGAGGTGGAGAACTTCAATCATATCTCTTCATTACTTACTACTTCCGTGCCCACTTCTTCATGCATTGATTATTCGTGACACGTCTCTTGAACTTCATCACTACTAAATTGTAATCCGAATCTATATCTGCTGCTGTGTACGCCTTACAATCCAATATCTGACTTCACAAACTGTCTGACCATGGTATAATCTAACTGAAATCTTCCCGTCACTTCCAGACTTTCCTAAGTATACCCTCTCCTCTTGTGATTCTTGAACAGAGTATTCGCTATTACTAACTGGTATTTATTGTAAAAATCAGTCATTCTTCTCTCTCATTCCTAGTACCAAGCCAGTATTCTTCCGTTACCATTGCTTCTACTCTTCTGTTCATTCCACTACAAACGCATTCAAATCCCATAGGACTATTATATTTTCATCTCCCTTTACGTGCTGAATTACCTGTTCAGTACCCTCAAAAATGTATGAAGTTTAAAAAGACTTTTTGTTAATTCTCATCACAGGAGAGCAAAAGGGGAAGCTTGCAAGAAAGAAGACAGCGAGCAAACCGAATCAGGTTGTAAAGTTTGATGGAGGCTCACTGCAGAAGAATCAATACATCGAAAGTACGCGGAAGAACCAGCCGTCATCACAAAACGCGAGTATGTGGGGTTTTCGCTGAAACAGTCTACTGAACAGTTACCAGCATTATGTTGGTTGATGAGAGACTGACCTACAGAGCTAATACGAACGGTGTTACGAAAAGCGACTGTTTAGCAATCTTTCACATTTAGATTATTTTAACTATTGTGAGAACCAAAGCGCACTTTATGTGATAAGTCTAAGGAAAATTGACATCACACTGCCTGGCGGTGTGGCCGAGCGGTTCTAGGAGCTTCAGTCCAAAACGACGCCGCTGCTACGGTCGCAGGTTCGAATCCTGCCTCGGGCATGGATGTGTCTGATGTCCTTAGGTTAGTTAGGTTTAAGTAGTTCTAAGTCTAGGGGACTGATGACCTCAGATGTTAAGTCCCATAGTGCTTGAGCCATTTGAACTATTTGACATCACACTACCAAAATACGTCATTACTGGGTGTGCTTTACAATTCGGTGCTCAAGAATCAGACCAGTACAACCTAGTCCCACAGACTTTCTAAAATACGCTAACGGAAAAAATTTCAACACCAAAAAATATTTAATGTACAGTAGTTAAAATTAGGGAATACATTTGTTTAGGTAACATATGTAAGTGATTAAATCTGCAAGATTACAGGTTAACGTAAGCCACATCAGCAACTGCAAATATGAAATTCTGGTACATTAATAGCAGCTGTAACCCGGAAAATGTTGAGTGAAAGGATGCAAACGAGCTTGCATTGTATTGAAAAGGTGCCTTATGTAAGTCTGTGCGATGGAGTTCCCTGTCTGTTGCACTTGGTCAATCAGTACAGGTACGGTTAACGCTGGTTGTGGAAAAGGCCATATTTCGATGATGACCCGTATGTGCACGACTGGAGACAGATCTTGTGATCGAGCAGACCAAATGCAACATGTCGACACTCTGTAGACCATTTTAGGAAACAGCGCTTGGAATGCTATTAATGAATAGCAGCACAACAGATCAAATCACCAGACTGACGTACACATTTGCAGTGTGGGTGCGTGGGATAGCCACGAAAGTGCTCCCACTGTCAAACGAAATCCACCCCGGACGACAACTCCAGGTGTAGGTTCCGTGTGTCTAGCACGCAGACCAGCTGGTTGCAGACCATCAACTGGCCTCCTTTTAACCAACACCTAGCCATCACTGGCACCAAGGCAGAACCAGTTTTCATCAGAAAACCTAGACCCTACCCTCCAGTGAGATCTCGTTAGACACCAGTGAAGTAGCAAATGGTGGTGGTTTTGGGTCTGCGGAATGCACGCTACAGGACGTCTGGCTTGGAGATGTCCTTCAGGGAACCGATTTGCTACAGTTCGTTGTGTCACTGTGGTGCCGACTGCTGCTCAAATTGCTGCTGCAGATGCAGTACGATGTGCCAGAGCCACACGCTGAACACGATCTTCCCACTCGATAGTGCCACGTGACCGTCCAGAGCCCGGTCTTCTTACGACCGTACATTCTCGTGATCACTGCTGCCAGCAAGTCCCCATCACACGACCTCGTTCTAACTCAGTGAGATGCTGATAATGGTATCTTCATCGTCTTAAAGCCGTTCTCGTCTAACATCAACTCATGAAGTCCGATCTCAAAGGTAACTAACGCTCACGACCGTTACATTGTGTATTTAAAGCAAAGCTGACTAGCATCCTCATAGTGTTGCTACTAGTGCTATTTTTATGCTTATATGAGTGGCACGAAATTTGAACAGACATCATATTTCAGATGCAGAAACACGTCTACCAACTTTCTTTTATGTCACACAACTCCTCCTTGGTGCTGCGATATTTTTCGTCGGTGTACTTCTAAAGGCTTGACAGTGAGAGGTGCACGGCGCGACCGCGCACCCGAGTGGCAGCGGGAATTATATGCGTTTCTTAAATCATACAGTAGAGCTCACTGCCTTGTTAACATCTCCGGACTTCACTGGTAACACCTGAGATGCTACGGCTCCAGTGATAGTCAGCTGCTGCACATCTCAGGTAAGCAAGAAAGTGATACATCTTTTCACGACGTAAATGTTTTGCTACATCTCAGAAAATATTTATCTCGCAACAGGTTTTCCATCTGGTCACAACTAACGTTAGACAAATGCAAAAGACATTGAATATTAGAGACAGTAGTCCAAACGAATAATAGTTAGGTTGAATATATTTGATTTTCACTTACACACAGATTTCTCTCACAGTTGACGTTGTTTTCATGCTAATGAAGCTGACAATGAAGTCACACACTGTGGATAAGGTAAGTCTTGCTCTACCAGGGATTATGGGAGCGTATGGTACATCGATAGACGCGATGCACGCAACCCCAATGCGTAAGGGCCAAAGTGATGCACATGTGCAGGTAAACAAGTAAATAAAATTTTAGGGAAATGGGATGATGTATTCAAGAGAAAGAGTTTCGCATATTGAGAAAGTCGATAACGCGTTATCCAACCAGTAGCCTAGCAGTTATTCGGATTGTCATTACTGGATGTGCTCATGAGGGATATCGTGCCAAATTCTGAGGGATTCTTCGTCGAGGCAAAGTCTGCATATTATTGGTAAAAATGGAGCTATTTCATCAACATGCTCCTAAAGAAGCTAAACTGGTATACATTCTAGATCGGAAAATTGGCTCTGTGGACTTACGTTGGTTCTCTACACTGAATTCACTTCTCCTAAGTTACTTATGTTGGCAGCTGCTCTTGATTCGAATTCTGGAATATTTATTGCACCTTCTTTGATGAAGGATTTTCGCTCCGCTTTAGTGGTACTGTCGTCGGTAACATTAACATTGACATAGTGCAGTGGAATTATAACATTAGTGAAAAGAGTGATAATTTCAGGGAAAGAGAAGTAGTACCTCTGTGGTAAAAATCAGAAGGTTATTTGTAGAAGAGAGAGTATATAGTGAGACAGAGAAAGCAGGCTAGTTATGACGAGACGAACGAAACACAGAAGTTTCCAGAAAGCTATCATTGCAGCACTATATTAAGTTTGAAGAAGACTTTTTTTTTTAACTAGAGACGCAAAACCCGCCACGACAGCCGAGAGCGCTAACGCGCTGCTTCCTGGACTCAGGTAGGAGCGCCGGCCCCGGACCGAATTCGCCCGGCGGCTTAACGACGAGGGCCGGTGTTCCGGCCAGCCTGGATGAGGCTTTAAGGCGGTTTTCCACATCCCGCTAGGTGAATACCGGGCTGCCCCCGCCCCCCGCCCTGCCTCCCCCCCCCCCCCCCCCCCCCCCCCCCCCGTTCCGCCGTAGTTACACGACTCGCCGACATCTGAACAACACGTTCACACTCTTCCATGAATTACACTAGACGCAGACAGCTGGGGTACACTAATTCCATCCCAGGGGGTATGGGGTAGCGGCAGGAAGGGCATCCAGCCACACCTTCATACTAACCTTGCCAAATCCATTCCGAACAATGCCGACCCTGCGTCAGTGCGGGACATGGCGGCAGTGAAAGAAAGAAAGAAGAAGAGACGCAAAAGTGGAAGATTGGAAGAAGGAAGTTAAATGAATCAGACTCAAAAATTTGCTTGAGTCTATGTGCAGAAGAACATGCATGTAATAATCAAGACATCGAAAGTAGGGAAAGAACCAGTTGTCATCACAAAACGCGAGTATGTGGGGGGATTTCGCTGAAACGGTGTACTGAACAGTTACCAGCATTTTGTTGGTTGATGAGAGACTGAGCTACAGAGATAATACGAACGGTGCTACGAAAAGCAACTGTTTGGCAATCTTTCATATTTAGAGAATTTGGACTGTGAAATTAGCTATTGTGAAACGCAAAGCGCACTTTATGTGACAAATCTAAATAAAATTCACATCACACTACTAAAATACATGCTTACGTGGGTGTCCATTGCTGTATGGTTTAAAATACGGTGATCAAATATCAGGTCAGTGTATCCTAATCCCAAACCACTTTCTGAAGTAATTCTAAACGCTAAACTGTGATAGTACTATGGGACAGAGCATCATAGCGGCAGCAGGAATGCATTTCCTAAATCAGTTTATACGTTTACAATATAGCTAACTGTCAGCTTATCTTCTCTGCACTTCACCGGTAACTCCTGAGGTGGTATGGCTCCAGTGATCGTTAGCTGGCTTCAGACAAATGTAGAAGACATTGAACATTAGAGACAGTTATCCAAAAGAGCAATAGTTGGGCTGAATGTATTATATTTTCACTTAAAAACAGCTTTCTGTCACAGTTAAACGTTGTTACACTTTAAAAAAGCGTGCCCAGTTCTGTGCATATGGCGCATTAGATAGACAAAATCCCGAGCTGGTTTGAGAGCCCTGCATGTAATGCTCCATACTTTCTCTACTGGGGAGAGATACGATTACCCTGCTGGCCAAGGTAAGATTTGGCAAGCGTGAAGACAAGCAGTAGAAGCTCTCGCTGCGTGTGGGGGATGTTGTCCTGCTTAAATGTAATTCCAGGATGGCTTGCCATGAAGAGCAACTAAACGGGGCGTAGAATATCGTCGACGTACCGCTGTCCTGTAAGGGAGCCAAGAATGACTACTAAATGGGTTCTGCTATGAAATGAAATGCCTCTCCGCCCATACAATCACTCCTGATGGTCGAGCCCTTTGGCGGCAACAGTCTGGTTGGTATCTCACCGCTGTCCGCAGCGTCTCCAGACACATCTTCAGCCTAGAATATCATTGACTGGACTAGAACTGTCATCAGTTCTGTGTCGAACTGAGCCCCGATGACTAGCGATTTAAACATACGCCTCTGTCAAGAAATCGAGGGTAGATTTAAGTCACAACCAGTTACACACATCAAAAATTTTTGCATCACCTCGGTTCCAGGATCAACACAAACATCATTTCCGCCCTTTTTATTGCTCATGAAAACCACACATTGCATGTTGCACCACCATACAGTGAGACATACAGAGGTGGTGGTCCAGCCCAAAACAGCAGGGAACCTCCACCGTGCTGCACTCGCTGGCAGTGTGTCTAAGGCGTTCACCCGGACCGGGTTGCCTCTAAACACGTCTCGGACGATTGTCTGGTTGATGGCATATGCGACACTCATGAGTGAAGAGAACGTGATGCCAATCCAGAGCGTTCCATTCAGCATGTTGTTGGACTCATCTGTACCGCGCTGCATGGTGTCGTGGTTGCAAAGACGGACCTCACCATGGACGTCAGGAGTGGAGTTGCGCATCATGCAGCCTATTGCTATAGTTTGAGTCGTCACACAACATCCTGTGGCTGCGCGAAAAACATTATTCAACATGGTGGCGTTGCTGTCAGGGTTCCTCAGAGCCATAATCCGTAGGTAGCGGTCATCCACTGCAGTAGCAGCCCTTGCGCGGCCCGAGCGAGGTATGTCATCGACAGTTCCCGTCTCTCTGTATCTCCTCCATTCCGAACAACATCGCTTTGGTGAACTCAGAGACATCTTCTTGTTGAGAGCCCTTCCTGACACTAAGTAACTTTGCGGACGCGATCTAACTGCGGTATTGACCGTCTAGGCATGGTTGAACTACAGACAACATGAGCCGTGTACCTCCTTCCAGGTGGAATCACTGGAACTGATCGGCTGTCGGACCCCTTCGTCTAACAGGCGCTGCTCATGCATGGTTGTTTACATCTTTGTGCGGGTTTAGTGACATCTCTGAACAGTCAAAGAGGCTGTGTCTGTGATATAATATGTCAACGTTTATCTTCAGGAGTTCTGAGAACCGGGTTGATGCAAAACGTTTTCTGATGTGGGTATAGCTGTACGAATAAGGTACCTATCTGACATGACTCAAATTTTCCTTGAACCATTCAGCAACTATTTCATCTGAGTCAGGGGGCTTGTAAAAGAAATCGATTATTAGTTTTGTTGGGGATGTCGAATATAACCTCCATCAGTAATCCTCCTGCCTTCTGCTTTCTCTTGGGCTACATCCCGCACCTGCACACGGTCGGCATATTAATCATTATTTGGAAATGTTAGTGACAGAGAGTAGCCGGATGAGATTTCAGTCCCACTCATTCCCTTTGGGGGCTCTATTGGTCTGTGTATTAAAGTGAGGAGATGGTGCCCCACTCACAAGGCGAGTGCAGCGCTGCGGCGATACTGCCCTCTATCGTCCATTGAGGTCGATTTGCTCCGGTGGGCATTCAACTTCTGCGCAGCCCGAAACCAGAATAACCGATGCAACATCGGAAGGGATGTTCATCAACAGCACAAAATTTTCAAGAGAAGGATATACGCAAAGAAACTTCGGTGTCGCCAGATGTTAAACCAGTTTAACAGATAGATCCAATTGCAATTGCCAACATGGCTGAGAACTGGATGTAAAGACAGCATGGGTTGCAAGATGTGAGAGCGACCACTTCCTTATAAAAAGCTGCCTACAGGTACAGCCCGCAACGATTTCCCCTCCAACTCCCCGTCCATCTCTTGTGCCTTCTTTCAGTGCCTCTGCGCTCCCTCCTGCCCTGTCTTCCCTTTTCCTCTCCTGCCCCATGTGTCTCCTGCCTCTTCGTAAACCCACAGTTGCCCCTCCTCTCTTCATCCCGCCGCTTCCCCAGCTGCCCCATGCTCTCCCCTCCTTTTCCATCCTGTCTGACCTTTCCCTCGGCAGGTCCCGCCTGGTAGTTTTATTCTTCGTCGTGTGTGCTCCAAGTGGGTTTTTAAGTGTGTTGTTTCGGAGTGTTTTTAATACTGTGGCCAACTTTTAACCTGTGCATGCGCATCCAGTGTCTTCTCTGTGTTTTAAGAATCGCCAACTGTGTTTTTTAACTTTCTTGTGACTTTTTTAACTGTCCCCAATGAACTTCTACATGTCAGTGTATTTTTACCTCCAGTTTCTCCCCTTACTCTGTTTTATGTTCCCCTTTTTTACCTCCTTATGTATGTATTATTTTATTCTTGTTTTAGTTGTCATGTCACTCGGCTGAAGAGCGGCGGATTGTGCTGCTGACAGCCCTCCGCTGCCCATATGGGGCAGGGGCATGAAATCACAATAAAGAAAAAAAAGAAAAATACAGCCCGCAACCAGAGTTAGAAACAATCTTAAGAAAGTAGTGGCTACCACGTGGATGAGCTCAAAGATGCTACAAAGAAAGGACGAATTTCAGCTACAGCTCATCAAAAGCTTTGAATTTCTGCATGAAGAGGGTTCACAAAATAACCCAGAAGAAATGTGAAAAGAAGCCCAGATTACAGTAAAAGATGAGGCAAATATAGTCATCAAGAAGCGGATCAGGGCCAAGAAGAATTGGTTCGAGGACGAAAGCCAAAAGAAGGGCAGTCAAGCAAAATTGGGTACGAGGGCAGATTTTGCATAAAACACAGTTCAAAGAAGTATGGAGAACTACTCAAGCAACCCTGAGGAGAGCAAAGATATTGTACCTCAAATAAATGATAGAGGAAGTGCAATATCTTGCGAAAAGAGGCGCGAAAGGGATACCGGAGCCACCAAAAATTTGTCAGGGACTATAATGAGGCTATACGCACCAACGAATCCAACATGGCGGAAAGATAGAAACAATACTTAATGAAGCTCCTTAACTGGGATGAACCTAAAGATCTGTTCGAATTTCAATCTTGCAGGATAGAATTTAGCCGTTCCCAAAAGAAGTGACTGTTGAATATCAGGGGGTTGGGATTCAGAAAGGGCCGTTCGACTGTTGACTACATCTATGTGATGCGACAGCTCACCGAGAAGTTGTGTGAATATGGTGAAGACCTGCACGTGCTCTCCATAGATTTTAAAAAGGCATGTGATTGCATCCACCGGGACAGCCTGATGTGTTGCCCAACCGAGTTTGAAATATCCAAGAAACTCGTCAGCCTAGTTCAAGTTTTTCGCACTGATTCAAAAGGCAAAGTGAAGCTCGGGAACCAAGTCACGGAGCTATTATACAAACACAAGGTTGAGACAAGGAGGTTGTTCAACCTGACGCTCGAAAAGGAAATGAGGGAAGCTTTCCATAAGAACTTAGAGGGGACCGTTGTAGAGGATAAGAAAATCACACATCTCGCATTTGCCGACTTTGTGATCCTGTTGTACAGATCTAAGGAAGAACCGATGCGGGTGAGCGACAGCGAGCAGAGTCGGTCTCCTTGCGAATGAATCGAAGACTGAATATCTGGTGGTGAGCAAGACTCATGCTATTGAACGTATCGACTCTAGCTTATGGTAGTCGGAACCCGACCATACGAAAGGATTCGTAATTTTAAATGTCTTGGGTAACCTTTACAAAGGACGCATCGTTTGTGACAGAAAACAAAGCGACGATCCAAGTCGCAAACCTATCATACTTCTGTCTGAGTCCGCTTTCTAAATAGCGCAGTTTCTCGCGGAATTTTAAACTCCAGTTGTACAAAACTTTGATCCATCCCGTAGGGCTGTATGGTTGTGAAACTTGGGGCGTCCGGAAAAAAGTCTTAAATAACCTAATTTTCAAGCGGAAAGTCTTAAGGAAGACCAATGATCAGATACAAGGTGACATCACTGGAGAATGGGGGATCCGGCATAACTGTGAGCTGAGTGAAATCTACAGCAGATCAAATTACGTAGGTGTGATAAGAAGCAAGGGCTGGTTTCTCCTGCATCTGTAAGCTTCAAGGTCGAAGAATGGTAAGTCGTATTACCTCAATAAAGAAACTCACGCTGGTAGTAAAAGTGTTATCAGTCGTAGCAGTGACGGAGTGCAAAAACTATGCAGTCACGCGGTGGTTTTCTTCTTATTTTTTTCTTTACAGTGAGACAGAATTGCGACTTTGGTTTTTCAGTACTATAGGGTATTTGGCAGTTTTCCGGAAATGATCATAAATGGTTAATGTCGTTTTATGCGATAACATGCTTTTTTCCTCATGAATTTCAATATTTTTCTTTACAAAAGACGGAAATGAAGTTCAAATAATTTGAAAGCTCACTAAAGCGCTCCATTTGAGTCATGTAATGCCTATGACGTCACTGGATAACACGGAGCTCCTACTCTCGTAACGCTCACTGTGTTGTTTTCTTTTGGAAGTCACGTTTCGGAAAACTGGTTACAAATGGTGTCTAGTACTTTCTTGTCCGTAACGTGTAATAGGCTATTTTTTATTTTAATTTATTCATTAGTTATTGCAAAAAACGTGACGAAAAACACACCACCAAACTATATCTTTCTTTCAAACGTCCGCCGTTTTTTTATTTGGTCAAAACTCAAAAAACTGTGCTATTACTCCGTGCGCAATGTCATATGCATTAAGAAAATTGCTTGTCTTTTTTTTAAATTTCAGATAAGATTTGCAAACTGTATGAATTCCATCAAGGATACAACTTATTTTTGGGTGCAGCAACTTTAACTCCTCCCATGAGTGGCCTAAATATTACTGAATTTCCTTAAAAAAACTCAGAAAATGTTGTCCAATAAACAACCAATAATGGGCAAAATGACTAACGTTGATCGCCTCATTTGTTTTTTCCAAAAAATCGTAAAAATCGCTTATTATATAGGCTGACTGAGGAGAATCGACCTTAGCACTTATAAATCATAGAGTTTCAGCAGCAGCAGTTAATTATACAGTAGAACAACTGATACTTTAAGGTTCTGCTCCAACCGCATGGTTTATAGACGTAACTTTAATGACGTGGAGAAACAGAAGAACTGCAACATGTACAGTTGCTAAAGGCAACACGATAAAGCTCTGCAGTTCCCCACAAGTGTTCTTACGCTGTCTGAACATTTGAAAATTGAGAAAAGACATGCAATACGGTTTTCACGTTTCTTGTTTCCGGAACATAAAAATCTGGGTTGTTTTTGGAGACCGAAGACACAACAAACGCATCAGCGTTCGGAAAGTTCCCACTATCAGTATTCACAAATATCTTTTCATTGTTACCTGAAAGTTGTTAATGCGTTTTCCATCAGTAAATAACTAAAGTCTTTGTAGAAGAAGTGAGGAAAACACTAGTAACTTCGGTCAACGCTCCTATAATACATGTACAGATACGTCTTACTTCTGGCCTATGACATCACCAGAGTTTCAGCCAGGATCAGAGCGGTTTGGATCACGTCACCAAATCTTGAAATGTAAGGACTTTTAAGCTATAATTACATAAAAATAACAGATATTCTATCGCAGAATTGACCGAAAATGCTGCTTAAATGTTATAACCATCCAGAACAACAATATTAACCATACTTCCAACGTAGGTTCAAATGGTTCAAATGGCTCTGAGCACTATGGGACTTAACACCTGTGGTCATCAGTCCACTAGAACTTAGAACTACTTAAACCTAACTAACCTAAGGACATCACACACATCCATGCCCGAGGCAGGATTCGAACCTGCGACCGTAGCGGTCACGCGGTTCCAAACTGAAGCGCCACACCGGCCGGCTCCAACGTAGGAAAATACGCTATTGAGTTCTGGTTTACGTCAGGAAATTTCTTCTGGAAAAACTCGAAACAGAGGCAGAAAGTCTCTACTATATTAATTTCTTACCACAATAGTAACGTGGTATGAAGGGAAAGCAAAAATTACTTTCTTTATTTATTGCCTCATAATCGGTTTGGAGCCATATTTGCTCATCTGCAAAATATTATATATTGGACAACACTGAACTACACTTTACGCATCACTAGGGTTTATGGGTAGCAACTTATTACAAGGAGGAAGTACCTAAAAGCAGCCGGCGCTTCATTCTCGAACCACGTGACCGCTACAGTCGCAGGTTCGAATTCTGCCTCGGGCATGGATCCGTGTGATGTCCTTAGGTTAGTTAGGTTTAAGTAGTTCTAAGTTCTAGGGGACTGATGACCTCAGAAGTTGTCCCGTAGTGCACAGAGCCATTTGAACCATTTGAACCTAAAAGCACTTACACTGCAGCTCTCAATCAGGTCATGAGAGGTTTCAGTTATGTTATTATCAACAAAGAAATCTATTGTTGCTGTAATAAGTTAACACGTGTTTGTGTCTCTTGTCACAGAAATGGAACCGCATAATATTGCGCAACGGTATGCCATTTCTTTTTGCGTTAAATTGTGTGAAAACGCGATGACAACTTACAGTAAGCTTCAGAAGGCTTTTGGAGAGGAGGTTATGTCAAGAGCTCAGTTTTTCGTTGGCATAAAATGTTTAGTGAAGGCAGAAAGAATGTTGAAGATAAAGACCACAGTGGACGACCATCAATCTCACAGACAGATGTCAACTTGGCCAGCGTGTGTGAATTCATACAATCTGATCGAAGATTCTCCGTGAAATTGATTGCAGAAGAACTGTACATCAATCGAGAAATTGTTCGTCAAATAATAACTGAAGACCTTGGTATGAGAAAGATTTGTGCTAAAATTGTCCCCAAAAATCTCATACCACAACAGCGATAAACACGAAAAAATGTGGCAGCCGATATGTTAGAGCAAACGGAAATCAATCCAGAATTGTAGAGCCGTGATATCACTGGTGATGAAAGTTTTTTTTTTTCAGTACGATCCAGAGACAAAAAGCCAAAGCCTGCAATGGTCCTCAAGGGGATCACCCAGACCGAACAAAGTTCGCATGTCAAAGTCATAAGTGAAATGTATGCTTGTGTGCTTCTTTGATTCCAAGGGAATTGTTCAATAAGAGTGGGTGCCTCCTGGACAAACAGTTCGCCAATATTGCTACAAAGAAATTTTAGAAAGACTTCGTAAAAGAATTCTTCGTGTCCGTGCCAACACTACTGATAATTGGATTCTGCACCACGATAATGCGCCATCCCATACTGCTCTGTCAGTACAGCAATTTTTAACCTGAAAACAAATTTCAGTACCACCACAGCCACCTTATTCACCAGATGTCGCTCAGTGCGACTTTTTTCTATTTCCAAGAGTCAAAACGGCGGTCAAGGGACACCATTTTCAAACAACACAAGATGTCCAAAAAGCTGTGACGAGAGTCTTGGAGGATATTACAGAAGATGAGATCCAGAAAAGTTACCATCAATGGCAGAAGAGCTGGGAAAAGTGTGTGCAGTCAGAAGGGAACTACTTTGAAGGAGACAATACTAAACTTGACTAAAACAGTAAGCAACATTTTCTTCACATCAGTCTCGTTACTTTACTGTCGCACCTCGTGTATTGTGCTTCATTCCAAAACTTTAAAATGAAAAAGACAGAAAAGGGTGCAGTTCTGTATTTTAGGAAAAAATGGATGAGATAAACAGCTGAATAGATAAACTGCTATATCACCTTAAGGCGGGACGAATGAAATGCCCGTGCTGAAGCAGACACAGAAAGCGACAAGGTCCCGGAATTTTCTCGCAGGTGGAAACATGAAGCTGAGCGAAAGCTGTCGATACGGCGGCGGTTCGTACAAAGGACACTGGTGTGTCGGTATCGACGGGGAACCGGTGGGATCGGAATCGATAAGGAAAGTAAAAGTAGAAAACCTTCAGACGGTAGGCAGTCGCTGGGCCCAACCGTTACGGTCGCTGCACACACAGGACGCTGAACTGCAGCCAAACCGCTCTTGCAAGACAAAAATCAGCAGCCGCCAGCGAGACTGGTGAAGTACCTGGTCGCCTCAGTGCAACTTTACTGGGATACGGTGTTACCGGTAGCTATGGTAATGTGTTCTGCATACGTCGTCCTTATTCTAGTATGCAATTTTCATCAACAGTTTGTCGGTTGACTGGGAATATACTGTACATTTATGTATGAGCATTTACTTAGTCTCCGGTACGCAGTAGCCATAAATGCAATGAGAGGGAGCTGACTGAAGATATGGCTATTACGTCGATACTTATAAATTTTGACTTGGTCGCCAGAGGGTGTGGACAACATGTGATTATCAAAACTGTGTGCCTGACCGAGACTCGAACTCGGGACCTTTGCCTATCGCGGGCAAGTGCTCTTCCAACTGAGCTACCCAAGCACGACCCACGCCCCGTCCTCACAGCTTTAATTCTGCCAGTACCTCGTCTCCTACCTTCCAAACTTTACAGAAGCTCGCCTGCGAACCTTGCAAAACTAACACTCCTGAAAGAAACGATATTGCGGAGACATGGCTTAGCCACATCCTGGGGGATGTTTCCAGTATGAGATTTTCACTCTGCAGCGGAGTGTGCGCTGATATGAAACTTCCTGGCAGATCAAAACTGTGTGCCGCACCAAAACTCGAAGGCAATGGTCCCGAGTTCGAGTCTCGGTCGGGCACACAGTTTTGATCTGCCAGGTAGTTTCATATCAGCGCACACACCTCTGCAGAGTGAAAATCTCATTCTGGAAACATGTGATTAGTTAGACTAACGTTTATTAATCAAACATCACTGCTACTTTTATAGTAGAACAGAATCACAAATTCAATTAAATTCAATACGGTGTTTGTAAAGAATCTATGCACAAAAATGTCATAGCTCTTACTGAAATATAAATGATTGTTAAACTTTGGGAGCGCAAATGGGACCTAATACAGTAACGATTTATCAAGACGGCATACTCTGCCTGTCTCTCATCTGCACTCCACCGTCTCTGCTAGAAGTGAATGCCATCAAGTACACATCTGCAGTGAGTTTACCACGTCTACAATGGAAGTGAGTGCATATCTCGGGCAGATAACACGTACTTCTAGGTCTGCATCTCTGGAGAAGTGCCAGCCAGTCACGTTGCGTCCATCCAACACCGCTGGCCCCTTTCGATATTATACAGGGTGGTCCACTGATCGTGACGGGGCCAAATATCTCACGAAATAAGCGTCAAACGAAAAAAACTACATAGAACTAAACTTGTCTAGCTTGAAGGGCGAAACCAGATGGCGCTATGGTTGGCCCGGTAGATGGCGCTGCCATAGGTCAAACGGATATCAACTGCGTTTTTTTTAAATAGGAACCCCCATTTTTATTACATATTCGTGTAGTGCGTAAAAAAATATGAATGTTTTAGTTGGGCCACTTTTTTCGCTTTGTGATAGATGGCGCTGTAATAGTCAAAAACATATGGCTCACAATTTTAGACTAACAGTTGATAACAGGTAGGTTTTTTAAATTAAAATACAGAACGTAGGTACGTTTGAACATTTTATTTCGGTTGTTCCAATGAGATACATGAACCTTTGTGAACTTACCATTTCTGAGAACGCATGCAGTTACAACGTGATAACCTGTAAATACAACATTAATGCAATAACTGTTCAAAATGATGTCCGTCAACGTCAATGCATTTGGCAATACTTGTAACGATATTCCTCTCAACAGCGAGTAGTTCGCCTTCCGTAATGTTCGCACGTGCATTGACAATGCGCTGATGAATGTTGTCAGGCGTTGTCGGTGGATCACGATAGCAAATATCCTTCAACTTTCCCCACAGAAAGAAATCCGGGGACGTCAGATCCGGTGAACGTGCGGGCCATGGTACGGTGCTTCGACGACCCATCCACTTGTCATGAAATATGCTATTGAATACCGCTTCACACGCACGCGAGCTATGTGCCGGACATCCGTCGTGTTGGAAGTACATCGCCATTCGGTCATGCAGTGAAACATCTTGTAGTAACATCGGTAGAACATTACGTAGGAAATCAGCATGCATTGCACTATTTAGATTGCCATCGATGAAATGGGGGCCAATTATCCTTCCTCCCATAATGCCGCACCATACATTAACCCGCCAAGGTCGCTGATGTTCCACTTGTCGCAGCCATCGTGGATTTTCCGTTGCCCAATGGTGCACATTATGCCGGTTTACGTTACCGATGTTGGTGAATGACGCTTCGTCGTCAAATAGAACGCCTGCAAAAAGTCTGTCATCGTCCCGTAATGTCTCTTGTGCCCAGTGGCAGAACTGTACACGACGTTCAAAGTTGTCGCCATGCTGTTCCTAGTGCATAGAAATATGGTACGGGTGCAATCGATGTTGATGTAGCATTCTCAACACCCACGTTTTTGAGGTTCCCGATTCTCAAGCAATTTGTATGCTATTGATGTGCGGATTATCCGCGACAGCAGCTAAAACATGTACTTGGGCATCATCATTTGTTACAGGTAGTGGTTGACCATTCACATGTGGCTGAACACTTCCTGTTTCCTTAAATAACGTGACTATCCGGCGAACGGTCCGGACACTTGGATGATGTCGTCCAGGATACCGAGAAGCATACATAGCACACGGCCGTTGGGCATTTTGATCACAATAGCCATACATAAACACCATATCGACCTTTGCCGCAATTGGTAAACGGTCCATTTTAACACGGGTAATGCATCACGAAGTAAATACCGTAAGCACTGGCGGAATGTTACGTGATTCCACGTACTTATAAGCTTGTGACTATTACAGCGCCATCTATCACAAAGCGAATAAAGTGGTCCACCTAAAACATTCATATTTCTTTACGTACTACACGAATATGTAATAAAAATGGGGGTTCCTATAAAAAAAAAAAAAAACGCAGGTGATATCCGTTTGACCTATGGCAGCGCCACCTAGCGGGCCAACCATAGCGCCATCTGGTTTCCCCCTTCAAGTTAGACGAGTTTCGTTCTTTGTAGTTTTTTCGTTTGATGCTTATTTCGTGAGGTATTTGCCCCGGTCACTATCAGTGGACTACCATGTATACTAGATACACTGTGTGCAAAACGTAAGGACTAAAGTAAGCGTCGCATGATATGTACCTGTCATGTAACATATTAGATGAAACTTGGGCCTCACTTAGGAAGAAATATCACAGTATAGCGCAAAAAATGAGCTTAATGGGCAATCAGACTAATAGAAAGGACATTTTTATTCAAAGACAACGATTATACAAAAGTCTCCGAGATTCATGATGGCCGCCTGGACTTTACAAAACGCGGGATATGGTTATTAAGAGGCTGTGTGATCATCACAGACGACACTGAATGTTCTGCGTTGAGTATTATGCAATGTGCTCCCATGCTGTCCACAAGGTTGGTAAGGAGTTCTTGCTGTAGGGCGTTCCGTTACTCCACCAGTACGGCTGACGACTGCTGGACGGTCGTTCATGGTTGTGGACGTGCCGCAGTACGTCTGCCCAACGCATGCCACACGTATTCAATAGGATTTAAGTCGGCGAAATGGCTACGCCAGTCCAGAACCTATTTTTACTGGACATTTTTGTCTTTTTTTTTGTCCATTCTATGATGTCCCAAAACATTAAGCAATAGCTTGCAGCATAAGGGATTTTTTTTTTCACAGTATCGAAGTTGGAGAAGCGCTCATGGTTCTTAAGGCATGCATTTTAGAGTCCATGTTCGCTACACATTTTGCTTCCTATGATCGTTGCTGTGATATCCGTAAACATCGACCATACCTCCTGAGACACGCTGCGTGTGTGTGCCTTGCATCCTGTAACATTCTTAATCACTGTTATGTCAGTACTGTCGTTGCCTGTTGCTTTCGAAGACAACCTCCTGATTGCTTTTCTTGTCATATTTATTGTTACATGTTTTAGATTTAAAGCGTCGTTGTTATTTATGTAGTCTGGGGATTCCGGCGTGCGATAGCTCTTTGCAGAATGGGGATTGGCTGGTGTTGAGTAAAATTCATTGGTGGATTTCCAGCGAGATGGCTTATAACAGGACTGCAACCTGTGTTAACTATTTTGATGTAGAAAACAGCCAAAGATGCAAATAAAAAGAATGAAATCTTACAACTTTGGCTGTTTTCTACGTCAGAATTCATTGGGTTCGTTAACTGAAACCTGATTTTGTTTTTCCAACGTTCAAGCTACGGAGACTCTTCCACATAATCGGGGGTATCGTCAATAATTTCACTAAAGGAAGGGGAGGGCGATTTGTTAAAGAGGACCTTAAAAAGACTTATATTTATCATTTATTCTTAAAATTTCCATAAAGAACAATAAGCCATTTTACTTGACAATGATCTCCAAGTTTTCACCAAGCGGAGTTATAACCATTATTTAGGAGTGCTGTATATTGCCAAACCACTAAGAAGCAGTCACGCTCTAATCTCCCTTCATTCTTCAAGGTTATTTTACACTCACCTTCTTTCAATTTGGATTTGAACTGAGGAAGAGATCAGAAACGGACGAGCGCAAATTTTTTGGGACACCGTGATTATTACTGATAGATCTTACGGAATGAAGAGACCTCTGTTCAAATGGCTCAAATGGCTCTGAGCACTATGGGACTCAACTGCTGAGGTTATTAGTCCCCTAGAACTTAGAACTAGTTAAACCTAACTAACCTAAGGACATCACAAACATCCATGCCCGAGGCAGGATTCGAACCTGCGACCGTAGCGGTCTTGCGGTTCCAGACTGCAGCGCCTTTAACCGCACGGCCACTTCGGCCGGCAGACCTCTGTTCGACACAGAAGCTAGAACATGTTTTGGTGGCGAAAATGCGAAGGATCTGGAGTCATTCAACCTTACACTACCCCAGATTGCCTCATTTAAGTATGTATCCTTCACTTCTGGCAATGTCGGAAAGATCATTTCCTGCATTAACGAATGTCCCGAAAGACAAATAAATGAGCATAAATGAGGATAATTTGCATTATTATTTATTCATCATAATGTTTTTAGTGCTGGGAATCTCCAATGAGATGTTCTACTCGCCTGTGGCTTATAGTAAGGGACCGAGCCTGGTATATGGCCAAACGGAAGGTGGGAAACCACAGAAAACCACTTTCAAAGTTGCTGCAAATGGATTCAAAGAAGCTCGTCTCCCGAATCCCGGAATAAGTCGATGGACAATTTGTAAAAACTGATTACTGTACCTTGTTTTCAAATTAAATAAAATGAATCGCAACAAAAGACTGAATTCTCCTGTATTTGTGCTTGTTTATTCATGCTTGTTTACTGCATGAATGCAGAGAAATTTTAAGATTTAACTGCACATGGAATTTCGGGCTTCAGTTACTACAGTATTCAAGAAAGTAAATAGACTTTGGAAAAAATGGGGAGGGAGTGGTGCAGAGAACAGTCAGCTCGGACGAAGTGAAGCAGCTAGCCGAGAAAATCTGTTACAAACGAATGAACTATAGAATGTCCCGTCACCTCGTACACCTTCCGCTCTCCGCACACTCCTCCAACGTCCCGTACCGGAACTGGTTTTCATAACTGAGTACCGCTCAGGTGACCAGATTGGGAGATATTTTGCCATTTTGACTACTAATGATAGATAAATGAGCAAATTTTTTAAAGAAATGCGACCATCGCCGTTTGGGAGATATTTTTGTTGATCAGTGCGAGTTTTGGGCGACAAAGACAAATCCAAGTGTATTTCCATACACTGATTTTAATTTAATGTTATTTGTAATAATATTTACCTCTCCGGTGCCCTGTGAAATATAGAAAATTTGTAATCTCAAGGTTGTACCAGCCTCCAAATAACGAATTTAGTGGCAACATTAAACTGCATTATGGAAGTGTAATTACGCTATTATAGCAGTGCGTACCCAAACGAATGAATCAAAATCGATTTTCGTTTTCTTTCTTGTTACAAACTTATTCGTAATTAAAAACTGCCACAACAGCACCGAGCACAAAAAGTAAACGGTGGCACTTACATTAAATTTAACTGTAAATAAGAGCTGAACTGTTGAACGAAGCAACAACTGAGCTCAAACAAGAGACCGATAATTGGTCTTAGCTAAAATATGGCTAGGCGATAGCCGATAGTACTATGGGTGTACAGATAGGTTAAACCCTTCGTTGGCCTTGCTGAGTATCGGCAGTGCGCATCAATTTTTTACCATTCAAATCAAAGTAGCTTTCAATTTCACTACACGCCAATTAGGCCATTTGTAATTTTATTTAAGTGATAGGGGGTTGTGGAGTCTTTGTACCCCTGTTCTGGCTACGGGCTGGCTAGCGTGTCGTTTCACGTACAGGAACGAGTATGTCTGATTTTGGCTCTGAGCACTATGGGACTTAACATCTATGGTCATCAGTCCCCTAGAACTTAGAACTACTTAAACCTAACTAACCTAAGGACATCACACAACACCCAGTCATGACGAGGCAGAGAAAACCCCTGACCCGCCGGGAATCGAACCCGGGACCCCGTGCGTGGGAAGCGAGAACGCTACCGCACGACCACGAGCTGCGGACTGTCTGATTTTGGCATTGCAGCTTTCTATATTCTTGCTACCGTTCCGGACTTGGGGTTTGCTTGAAGCTTCTTTAAGCAGCATCCCTGTTGTTCATCATTTGACGTAAATCGATTGTCAGCCTAGAGACAGGATTTTTTTTTTTTTTTTTTTTTTGCTTGGATTGTACTAACGTATATAGAAAGCAGTGAGGTATAACTAGTAATTTCATGGATTTTTCCAGCAGTTGTGGGCTTTCTGCTTATTTAATACCATTGGGTTTCCGAGCAGTCAGCTGCAAGAGTTTCACGATCTATATTCTTAACGTTCATACGTACTCAGTTCGGCAGTTTGTGTTTTGGGGGCTGTAACAAGCAGACGAGGAAAATTACGTCGCGTGCTATGAAGGCTGTAGCTGATATTTGATCTGCATACCCTACCTTGTCAGTCTTCTTCGTTGCGATTACATTTACAGGTTGGAAGAAATAAGAGTGATCCAGACTAGTGGATACTATTTGTCGCAGCATTAACGGAGTAGTTAGTCGTATAGTTTTTCCAACAGGATGGAGAAACTGCCCATACAACCGCTCGAACCTTGGAGCACCTTTATACAGTCTTCACATCAGTCGGAGTTTTAGCAGAGGTCAGTGTGGTCGAGGCCCTAGCTGGCCACCCAACTCACCTGATCTGTCAAGTGCGATTACTTTGTGAGCGCCGGCCGCGGTGGCCGTGCGGTTCTAGGCGCTCCAGTCCGGAGCCGCGCTGCTGCTACGGTCGCAGGTTCGAATCCTGCCTCGGGCATGGGTGTGTGTGATGTTCTTAGGTTAGTTAGGTTTAAGTAGTTCTAAGTTCTAGGGGACTTATGACCACAGCAGTTGAGACCCATAGTGCTCAGAGCCATTTGAACCATTTTTGAACTTTGTGAGCAGAGCCCTCAAGTCTAAGTTGTACCGCAACAACCCTCATAGTCTTCAACAACTGGAGAAGAACATTCCGGAATATGCTACAGCAAATCTCCAACCTGCTGACCATGGGTCAAGAACGCCAGGAGATGAATGGTGGTCACTTTCAACATCTGCTATAGTCACATTAGTGCTATGTTTCCTTTTTTTTGTTTTGTTTGTTTGATTTGTACCATGGAACTCTGTTCTCCGGCCTATTTTTATTTGCCCCACCCTGAATTGAAATGTTACCGTGCGCCATGTGGTGTGTGGGCTACGGTGGAAGAATACTCACTCTGTTGCAACTAAATAACCTTGTTTCTGGTGAAGGGAGAGTCTCCCAGCAGGGCTACGTTTATGTCCTCCATTACGATGACGCACAGCAGTGTCACTCAAAAGCACCAAAAGCAAGTATACTGCATTGTCTCGCAGCAATGTATTGTTTGGTTTCGAGACCCGATCAAGGTAAGTTCTCGATATCGAGTTGTCTTGCAGTCACGCTTTGTATCGTTTCGAAACCTTCTAATCTAAGGAAAATTCTTACTTCATGTAACTTTTACAAGTTAACATAACAAGTTATGATTTTACAACGTAACTGCGCTGAAAGAGTGGTTACCTAGAAACAAATTCCCACGTAAACGTCCATCGGACGCTGCCTTCAATTAACAACAGCTCTCGTGGGATGGTGACTAGGCGGCCACAGTGGCCAGTATGGTTACTGCCCCTGTCTATCTGTCGGCGTCTGCCTGGCATGAACTAGACATCTTTTACTTCCGTTCTTATTGATATTCGTGAGAACAAGTATTGAATGTAACTATAATAAGCGTAGAATGTTAATAAATAAAAATAATATTAATAATTGAAACAGGGTTAGTATTTGTCCATTAATACACTACTGGCCATTAAAATTGCTACACCAAGAAGAAATGCAGATGATAAAAGGGTATTCATTGCACAAATATATTATACTAGAACTGATATGTGATTATATTTTCACGTAATTTCGGTGCATAGTTCCTGAGGCATCAGTACCCAGACCGGCCACCTCTGGCCGTAATAACAGCCTTGATATGCCTCGCCATTGAGTGAAACAGAGCGTGGATGGCGTATACAGGTACAGCTGCCCACGCAGCTTCAACACGATACCACAGTTCATCAAGAGTAGTGACTGGCGTATTGCGACGAGCCAGCTGCTCGGCCACCATTGACCAGACGTTTTCAATTGGTGAGACATCTGGAGAATGTGCTGGCCAGGGCAATAGTCGAACATTTTCTTTATCCAGAAAGGCCCATACAGGACCTGCAACATGCGCTCGTGCATTATCCTGCTGAAATGCAGGGTTTCGCAGGGATCGAATGAAGGGTAGAGCCACGGGTCATAACACATCTGAAATGTAACGTCCACTGTTCAGAGTGCCGTCAATGCGAACAAGAGGTGACCGAGACATGTAACCAATGGTACCCCATACCATCACGCCGGGTTATACGCCAGTATGGCGATGGCGAATACACGCTTCCAGTGTGCGTTCACCGCGATGTCGCCAAACACGGATGCGACATCATGATGCTGTAAACAGAACCTGGATTCATCCGAAAAAATGACGTTTTGCCATTCGTGCACCCAGGTTCGTCGTTCAGTACACCATCGCACGCGCTCCTGTCTGTGATGCAGCGTCAAGGGTAACCGCAGCCATGGTCTCCGAACTGATAGTCCATGCTGCTGCAAACGTCGTCGAACGTTTCGTGCAGATGTTTGTTGTATTGCAAGCGTCCCCATCTGTTGACTCAGGGATCGAGACGTGGCTGCACGATCCGTTACAGCCATGCGGATAAGATGCCTGTCATCTCGACTGCTATCTATAATCTTCACAAGGATCTAAAGTCACTTAGTCTTGTACAAAAAGGTGTGCATTATTCAGGAACACACATTTTCAATAACTTGCCAGCAGCCATAAAAAGCTTAACAACCAATGAAATTCAGTTTAAGAGAAGCCTAAAGGATTTATTGGTGGCCAACTCCTTCTACTCCATTGATGAATTTCTGAGGAAAACCAACTGATTTGTATATAAGTACAACATAACTTCTGCACAATTTCAGTGCAGTAATGTGTTCACTGAAAATTTGTGTGTGTGTGTGTGTGTGTGTGTGTGTGTGTGTGTGTGTGTAAGTATAATCTAACTTCTGCACCATTTCAGTGCAGTAATGTGTTCATTGTAAATAAGTATTACAGTAGTTGTATTACATGTTTCTTACCTTATAAATAAATAAAAAACTTTTTTATTTTAAATTCAGTGCAATAGTATTTGTAAAATGACTCTTAGTGTTCATTAAAAAATGACGATCATTCCACTTGGGACCTGTGGAATGGTACATTAGCTTATTTGTTTTAGTTTAAATATTTGTCATGTATTGTTGTTTTTCTGACATGTTCCACATCCTGGAGGACCTCCTCACTACGGATCAATTGGAATGAAAGTAAATCTAATCTAATCTAATCTAATCTAATCTAAAGAGATACGAGGACGTTGGGATCGAGCATGGCGTTCCGTATTACTCTCCTGAACTCACCGCCACCATATTCTGCTACAAGTCACTGGATCTCGACCAACGCGAGCAGTAATGTTGCGATACGATAAACCGCAATCGCGATAGGCCACAATCCGACCTTTATCAAAGTCGGAAACGTGATGGTTCGCATTTCTCCTCACACGAGGCATCACAACAACGTTTCACCAGGCAACGCCAGTCAACTGCTGTTTGTGTATGAGAAATCGGTTGAAAACTTTCCTCATGTCATCACGTTGTAGGTGTCGCCACCGGTGTCAACCTTGTGTGAATTCTCTGAAAAGCTAATAATTTGCATATCAGGGCATCATCTTCCTGTCGGTTAAATTTCGCGTTTGTAGCACGTCATCTTCGTAGTGTAGCAATTTTAATGACCAGTAGTGTAATAAGGCGTTCCGTCTTCAGGCCATAAGTGGCCCATCGGGACCATCTGACCGTCGTGTCATTCTCAGCTGAGGTTGCGGATAGGAGGGGCGTGTGGTCAGCACACAGCTCTTCTTTGACCGGAGCCGCTACTATTCGGTCGAGTAGCTCCTCAATTGGCATCACGAGGCTGAGTGCACCCCAAAAAACGGCAATAGCGCATGGCGGCCCGCATGGTCACCCATCCAAGTGCGTGCCACGCCCGACAGCCCTTAACGTCTGTGATCAGACTGGAACCGGCGTATCCATTGCGGCAAGGCCGTTGCCAGTTATTCATAATACTTAAACAATAAAAATAATATATTGTTCTCCGCACAGCGATTGTGTACATACATAAGCATAAAGAAGACAATCAATCACGGAATCCATGTGACGTGGAGACAGCATAACAGGCAATGTAGGGCGGTAAGGCTTTCAAAATTGCTGCAACCACTTCTCGAGTTCCAAGGGATACTTTGAAGAGGAGAGTTTTGAAGAAAAATTTGCATGCTGTTGGCAGAAAGATGAACTATGTAGGATTACAGAACGTTTTAACCTCAAAACCAAAAAAAGGGAAATTTCTGGCTATCATCTGCTTTTGGAGAGAAGATTTTTCGGATCAATAACTAAGGATCTGCAATGCACACCATTTGAACTGGCCCTACAGGAGTTACCTTCCTCATAATTTTAATAAGGAGATCAAAATGGCTGGAAAGAGGTGGACTGTTGTCTTCGGGAAAAGGTTTCGCAATTTGAGTCTGAGAGCAGCTGGCGAAGATATGCAATGTTAAGGCAACGCTTCTTGGTAACGATGAAAATCCTGTTTGTGGAAGAACTGTGATTGCTACTATTTGAATCTCTTTGCTGTAGTTTTTCTCTTTCCTAATGATAACAAATGGTTCAAATGGCTCTGAGCACTATGGGACTCAACTGCTGAGGTCATTAGTCCCCTAGAACTTAGAACTTGTTAAACCTAACTAACCTAAGGACATCACAAACATCCATGCCCGAGGCAGGATTCGAACCTGCGACCGTAGCGGTCTTGCGGTTCCAGACTGCAGCGCCTTTAACCGCACGGCCTAATGATAACATTGTCTTGACAAAAAATGTAATTATATATCTAATTTTTACGCTTGCCATGAACTCTTACTGTAAACACGTTTTTTTCTAATTTTTCTCAATTAAAACTGGCTTCCGCAATTTATTTCATTTGTAGCTTTGTAGCCGTTATGTCTCACCCCGTCGGGGAAAATGGTCGCCTGGGTATTGTTCGGATTACTGTTGATTTAGATGCTTTCCTTTTGTCCAACGTCGCGAGGGTAGCCGCGCGGTCTCAGGCACCTTGTCACGGTCCGTGCGGCTGCCTCTGTCGCAGGTTCGAGTCCTGCCTCGGGCATGGGTGTGTGTGTTGTCCATAGCGTAAGTTAGTTTAAGTCAGATTAACTAGTGTGTAGCCTTAGGGACCAATGACCTCAGCAGTTCGGTCCCATAAGACCTTACCACAAATTTCCAAAATTTTGTCCAACGTGAATGGAAATAATGGATAGCTGGGAGGATAGTGTGACTGTGAGGCCTATGATGGTGGAGTTTCTCGATCGATTAAATTGAAACTCATTAAATCTTAGGGTAGCCGCTATGCCAGTTCTTTTCCTGTGTGATCGCTATAACTGGCCGCTTGTCAACATCTTGCGGAACCCACAGTACCTTGTGAGTCAAAGGTAGACGCATATTCTGTTAGATTTGATACCATAACTTTCTGGACTATCACCAGAAAGATGACGCACCCGAGGAGGCCTATTAAGCCTGTCTGTGGCAGTCTCCCATAATTTACGTGTCATATTAGCGAAATTACCAAAGATTTAATTGAGGATAACCAGACTGGGTTTTTAAACTTACTCCTCATGGGAGTAAACTCCACATAACCATCTATTCAAGCCAGTCGTTGAGAGCAAGCTTACTGATCCCTTCTTGTAATTCTGGAATTCTGAGTACATCATCGAACATGGACCCGACATAATTCCTTGTATTACATGATGAGAGAATTTTTCAAGTGTTTCAACAATATCAGTGTGTCAGAGTCTGAAGCACAGAGCTGTATTAATGAGACGAACAACTTCTGATTTTAATAAATTATTTCGATCACTTTAGCAGGCTATCGTCGGTTATCTATGGCGTTGCAGGAAAAATAATGACGAAGAAGTCGCCACCAGTATAGGTCTGTTTACATTATCTTGCGCATTTGTCAATGTAGCGAAATCATGCTCGAACACGCTACCTACTGGACATCACGTCTTTCTGCTGTTTCTGAAAGCTGTCACGAGACACAATTTAGCTTTAGCGTGCAGCATGGGGAGAGTGGTAAGCTTTTATTCCTTGTCAACAATAGATGTGTTCCAGATGGTGTAACCGGGGAAACGCCGTAGTTGGTTCTGATGCCAGCCATGTTCGGTGCGAGCGGAGTTGCAGTCGCTGCATTCGTCGTGTATTACGTGCTCGGATGGTAAGTTGCTTCAGCGCCATGTACGACTTTCCTGTGGATCAGGTCTTTAACTTTGTTTGTCAGTATAGGCGTAGTAAGGAGAGGAGTGGGCTCCAATAAGCATCCTCCCATTTTGGAGTAGCTTTCTTAATGACGTTTAAAGTTACGGATAGCTTCTTGGTTTACTGGACACCTTGAGACAGCCACAATTGCAAAATTTTGCAATTGGTGTATGTTGTGACGGTCGCAATTAATAAGTAATGAAATAGCTTATACGTGTAGCTTTGCGGTTACTTAACCCCACATTTCCGCATTTAATACTATCCGTATTACATTCGGTACAACATATTTTTCGATCCTAGTTAAAACGATTGTAGCATCACAGCTACATAGCGCCTAAATGTCGTATGTTCAAAACCTGTGGAAAATAAATTTACAATATTTTCTTTCAGTTTTATATTTCAGTTTCCTGCGTAAGGAATTTAATCTTTTTTTTATTATTCAAGTGAGAACGTACAATGCTATGTGGCGTTCTCAGAAAACGACAGACATTCGGAATTGCAGAACTCTCTAATATTCCAATGTAAATTGTGATTTTCTTAGAGCATTGCTGATAAACGGCTGTGATCCATTCCGAAGCTTTCAGTGAAACAGCGACTAATAATGCGACGAAGGTATAATTTACGCTGGACAACACTCACTCACTCACTCTCTCTCTCTCTCTCTCTCTCGCACACACACACACACACACACACACACACACACACACACACACACAAACAAACACACACGCACACAAACACACACACACACAAACACAAACACACACACACACAAACACACACACACAAACAAACACATACACACATAAACACACACACACAAACACACACACACACACAAACACAAACACACACACGTAAACGCACACAAACGCATGGGCTCGGTTGGAACAACTAGTTCATCTCATAATTAATGAAAAGCCGCTAAAGTTTCTTTTTTAGAACTTTATTAAGCTCACACGACCGATTTCAGCCGTCAGTATTAAAAAGTACATTCCGAAAAACTGGTAACATTTTTTAGCTTATAAGAGCTATATTCTGATGCGCTTCAGTGTTACAGTTGAATTTGCTTCAAATAAAAGCTGAAGGTAACTATTTGGAATAAATAAAAGCGTAAAATACTCAAAAGTGTAAAATTTTAACCACGGCGAACTATTGATGGCTCTAGCATGGCTTGGACGAATCGACGATGTTTACGAACAACCAGCTACAGCTGCTAACTTGTGGAAAATCGTTAAAGGAAGTTGTCAGTAACTGGCCGGAATACATCCAATAAATAGATGTTCCTTATCGTGCATTGCTAGTTAAGAGTCTTTTCCTTAGGTTTTTTTGTGGGCGTAGGTTTTAGTCAACAATACGGAAAATTTTTCTGTGCGTTTTACACTGGTACCCACACAACTTCCAGACGGTGTAGCAACTGAAATCTCGTGATTCACAGCAACGGTTTAAATTTGCTCTTCAGCTCTGCTGCGAGTCGAAGTTGATGACATGTTTCCAGCCAATAGTCTGTGGAGTGACGAGGCACATTTTACGCTACAGGGCGCAGTGAATGCACAGAAGTGCCGTATTTGGGGTACCGTTAAACAGCGTGTTGAGCACAAATAGCCACTGCACTCGTCGTAGGTGACTGTGGTGTGGATTCAGAAGAACCTTTTTTTTAGGTCCGATCTTTTTTGAAGAAAATACACCCAGAGGGGCTAAGAGTTGTTGTACCGCGATGTCCGCATGTTATCGAGATGTGATTCCCGCTTTGGAAAATCGCAAGAAGATCGCAACTGAGTGGAAACCACCGTTTTCATGCAAGATGGGACAACACCTCATGTCGCTCTCCCAGTGGAAGATCTGCTTAGTGCAACCTTCCTCGAATGTGTTATCTCCAGAGGTTTTCAAGATGCATACATAGCCTGTAAGATAAACTGATATGACTATATGTGACTTTTGGCTCTGGGGACATCTAACAGAATGAGTGTACCAGTTCGGTCTCTATCTCATCTGAAGGACAGCATACAGGAACACGCTGCTCTGATTCCGTCGGAACTGTTACTAGCTATTGTTGATCACGTCGTTTTAGGTTTGCGACATCTCGTCGAAATCTCCAGTTCTCATACGGAACAACTGTGTAAGGGGTGGTTAATAATAGATAGTGTTACGCCTTTCTTACGTGTTTGAACTTTTCTCTCCATGTACCGTTCGTAATCGATTGCATTTGGAAACATTTCAATACGTCTGTCGTACCGGGTGACCAAAAAGTCAGTATAAATTTGAAAACTGAATAAATGACGGAATAATGTAGATAGAGAGGTACAAATTGACACACATGCTTGGCAAGACATGGGGTTTTATTAGAACCATAAAAATACAAAAGTTCAAAAAATATCCGACCGATGGCGCTTCATCTGATCAGAATAGCAATAATTAGCGTAACAAAGTAAGACAAAGCAAAGAGGATGTTCTTTACAGAATATGCTCAATGTGTCCACCATCATTCCTCTACAATAGCTGTAGTCGAGGAATAATGTTGTGAACAGCACTGTAAAGCATGTCCGGAGTTATGGTGAGGCATTGGCGTCGCGTGGTGTCTTTCGGTATCCGTAGAGATGTCGGTCGATCACGACAGACTTGCGACTTCAGGTAACCCCAAAGCCAATAATCGCACGGTCTGGGGACCTGGGAGGCCAAGCATGACGAAAGTGGCGGCTTAGCACACGATCATCACCAAGAGATCTTTCACGCGTCGAGCAATATGGGGTGGAGCGCCATCCTGCATAAACATCGTACGTTCCAGCAGGTGTTTATCAGCCGGGCTGGGGATGATGCGATTCTGTAACATTTCGGCGTACCTCTCACCCGTCACGATAGCAGTTACAAAACCAGAATCACGTATTTCCTCGAAGAAAAAAGGCCCGATAACGGTAGATGTGGTAAATCTAACCCATACCGTGACATTCTCGTCGTGCAATGGAGTTTCCACGACAGTTATAGGATTTTCGGTAGCCCAAATTCTGCAGTTGTGGGCATTGACAGACCTTCGGGGCGTGAAATGAGCTTCGTCGGTCCATAACACGTTACTCAACCAATCGTCATCTTCCGCCATCTTTTGAAACGCCCACACCGCAAATGTCCTTCGCTTCACTAAATCGCCAGGTAACAGTTCATGATGCCGATGGATTTTGTACGGATACCATCGGAGGGTACGCCTCAGTGCCAACCAAACAGAAGTGTATGGAATGCCTGTGCGACGTGCGACTGCACGAGCGCTGACTTCCCAGAGCATAGACGAACCCGCTACACTCTTCATTTCTTCCTGAACTGTCTCAGCAGCATTACGCCTTGTGCTCGGTCGGCCACTACGGGGTCTATCGTCTAAACTTCTCGCCACAGCTGCATTTGTCAACGGACCTTTACCCGTTCGAATCCCCTTGCTATGGTGATAGGATCGTAACGCTGAACTAGCACATTTCCCATTCTGATAATACAGCTTCACTAAAATTGCCTTTTCAAGTAAAGTCAACATGCTGCGACTGCTGGCGCATATGATTCTCTCTCTTTTTTTTTTTTTGTTTTACTTTATTGTTATTTTAAAACCTGTACAATTCAGGTAGGCTGGCAGCGGCACACTACGCCGCTCTTCAGCCATAGCGGTTTACAAGAGTATAAAACATGGTGAATGACAATGAACAGAGTGACGGGCAAAAGAGAGAGGTCACAGAGACATAAAAAACACGGAGTCGTTCACATGTGACGATAACAACACTGAAAACACGTTGGCACGGCGCACAAAACACTGGTGAGTCCGACGGCACAAGTGAACGTAGGAGTGGGACGGCGGACACCAAAAACACTATATGACGTCACACACACGAAGCACAAAAGGCGACGATCTCCGGCGCGCGAATGTTCACTATACGTGTGCGAGTCCGGGGACCTGCCAAGAGAGGAGGAGGAGGAGGAAGGGGAGTGGGAGAGCGAGAGGGGAGAGCAGAGATGCCACGGGCAGGGGAGATAGGGGGGAGGGAGGAAGGGGGAGAGGAAGCCCAGGGGAAGAGGGGGAAGGGAGGGGACAGGGAGATGGAAAAAGAAGGGAAGAGAAGAGAAGGGAGGGAGGGTGCCGAAAGGAAAGGACACGGGAAGTGGGGGGTGGGGCAGGGTCAAAGTTGATAGGAGGGGTAGATGGAGGGGACGAGGACATCATCAGGGAGAGGGAGCTGGCGGAAGCCACCTTGGGAGAGGGTATGGAGGGTGGAGAGATGGAGACCGGGTGGGACGTGCGAATACAGGCGCGGCAGCGGGCGGGGGTGGGAGAGGAGCGGGGAAACGAGCGGGTGAGGGGGATCAAGTTTACGTGAGGTGTACAGGATGCGTATCCTTTCAAGGAAAAGGAGGAGGTGGGGGAAGGGGATGAGATCATACAGGATCCGCGTGGGGGAGGGGAGACGGATGCGATAGGCAAGGCGGAGAGCATGGCGTTCAAGGATTTGGAGGGATTTATAGAAGGTAGGGGGGGCGGAGATCCAGGCTGGATGGGCGTAACAAAGGATAGGGCGGATGAGGGATTTATAGGTGTGGAGGATTGTGGAGGGGGATTTCTCTCTCTCATTACAGCTCCTTTTATACACGATTGTCATGCGCAGTCACTGACGTTTTGCTGTCCAACGCCATCTGTCGGACATTTTGTGAACTTTTTTTGTTCTAATAAAACCCCATGTCATTCCAAGTATGTGTATCAATTTTTACCTCTTTATCTATTTATTCCTTGTTTTATTAAGTTTTCAAATTTATACTGACTTTTTGATCACCCAGCATATTCACAGCGCCAGATTTGCACCTGCTGGCGAAAATTGGAACTAATGTTTTCCGGCCTAAATCGGTTTCTCATTAACGCTTTAGAATAGCTAGCAAGTTTCGCTGACATACGATAATTACAGCTTACACTGGACCTCTGTGAATAGACTCACATTAATTATAATCGCCCAGTAGCTCGGCTTGCAGTCTCAGCAGTGGATTTTGTACACACCACTGTCTTTGTATATGCGATGCGCAGGGTTAGTGTCGTGCACTAAAGGCGTAAAAGTGATAGTTGTTATTTACATGCGATTTGTACATTATATTTCTTAAGAAACGTTGCTTGGTCTGTATGAGACCTGGCCATTGAAAGCAAACGAAACAAATTATTTATTTATGTAGTACCTCTTTTTGTGTCAACTGGTTCCTTTTGGACTTCATAAAAACGTAAATTTCGTCTACCACCATGTTATGATAGCCGTTATTCAGTGCTATACGTCACAGCGAAGACCAGGTACTCAAACTACAGTACTATTCAGCTCCGTGTTGCACATGGGCAAATCATGGGCCTCGACTCACAGGGACGCACAAGGGTGCCTGACACACAGCATAATAATATGCCCTGGGAGATACAACACCAATAAACGCTTCTCGGCTTTTGGCCAGATTAATGGGTAATTTTTTTTCTAGGTCACATACTTTATTTATGAAAATGTACGATCAAATCACCAACAAGACTGACATTTTCACATGCACGTATTCACCATGTTCTTCACAACACACAAACTACATCATCAGGGTAAACTTTACAAATACCATGTGTTCTTACAACAAAAGGCATTGTACTGTTAAAAAAAGATGTACCTAAGTCTGTGTTGTACACTTCGTAAACATTAAACGTACGATAATCAATTACACTACGATCAATGAAACTTTCAAGTTAACATCCCTTTTCAACTTCCCTAGCTTTTAGCAGTAGTTTTCAGATTGTATCGCTGAATGAAAACGACCTTTTCATACTTAGCAAAAAAATGGTTCTGAGCACCATGGGACTTTAACTTCTGAGGTCATCAGTCCCCTAGAACTACGTAAACCTAACTAACCTAAGGACATCACACACATCCATGCCCGATGCAGGATTCGAACCTGCGACCGGAGCGGTCGCGGGGTTCCAGACTGAAGCGCCGAGAACCGCTCGGGCACACCCGCCGGCCATACTTAGCAGGATGGCACGATACGCCTGGAATAATGACGTCGGAAGATGTAGGCTTATGATAAATGCTAAAAACGTTTCTCTGTTTAGTCATGGCGACGGAAAGAGCTAAGAAATTAGTGCTGTTATCATGCTGGTGCTCAACCGTAAAAGTAATTTTATTGTGCATTTGCGGATTAGTCAGTTTCTTGTTGTGAGCCACGGAATAAGACGAGAATGTCGTCAAAATAACGATTGTAGTAAGTTATACAAGCCTTTGTTTCAAGGTGTTCCTTAAAGAATTTATTTTCCAATCGATTGACGGAAATTTATATCAGTGCCTCTGCCAACGGTGATCCCACAGCTAATCCATCTACGTGGAGGTAGATCTTGTCCTGAAACGCTAAGTAATTATACTTTAGTACCATTTCCAACAACTCAATAATTTCAGTGACTGCCCCAGGGTTAAGTGTCTTTTGCGTTATCAAATTATTTTTATTCGCTGTTATCGTTTAGTGAGCAGTGAGATTAACATACATGTTTATTATACCGAGCGAGGCAAAACCTCGCATTCCAAAATAGTACTGCTCTAACTGTAAGGCGACCTACGTAGGGTAAACCGGAAGAAATTTCAAAAAGCGATTTAAGGAACGCACGGAATTAAAAAGTAAACACTTATGTAGTCATTCCACATTCCAACTCATCTTATACAAGATAGTCACAAGGTACATAGTATTGAAACCAACCTCGTAATCCTTCATACAGTAGAGAAGGACTACATCTACCTGAAAAAAGCCAAGGAAAAGACGCTTAATGAACAATGCACATTAAGGGGCACCGATATCTTGGACATCTACGGCTAACAACTTCCTTCAACGATTTTCCCCAAGCTGACAGCTGTAGCTAGTTGCTTGTAAACATATTTTCGTCAGCCGACGACGATACGTTCAAGCTATACTAGAGCCCTCAACAGTTCCCGGTGGTTCAAATTTTACTTGCTAGAGACGGTACCGTTACGCTCGGCTTTGACATCTCTCCTTCATTGCAATTAATTTGCACTTTTCTTTATTCCAAACATGCAACTGTAATTCTGAAACATGTCAGAGTATAACTCTTTCAAACTAAAACATATTAACAGTTTTTCGAATTGTACATACCTATTCTTCATGACGTCATTGGATGAGAAACTTTATTAAATCCACTTCTACTTTTTATATCACCTGACCTTACTTCTCTGAAACATAATGTAAGTTGTATATTAATGCACTTGTATTATACATCCATAATTATTGTCTCTACACTGTTATTTTAAAAAAAGAAAATCTGTGTCCCCAACATCATATTATTGCATCATTTTTCAAGACAATTGCTTGAAAATTGCGTGTAAACACATACAGAGCCACGTGCGCACGTCTTGTATTTCATACGTTAAATTCCATACTCCTTGCACGTTTATCTCTCTTACAAAGTAATCCAGTAATAATATTTCTGTTTCCTTGTACATACGGGCACTTTAGTGGCCGTGCGGTTCTAGGCGCTACAGTCTGGAGCCGAGCGACCGCTACGGTCGCAGGTTCGAATCCTGCCTCGGGCATGGATGTGTGTGATGTCCTTAGGTTAGTTAGGTTTAATTAGTTCTAAGTTCTAGGCGAATGATGACCTCAGAAGTTAAGTCGCATAGTGCTCAGAGCCATTTCAACCATTTTTTGAACATACGGGCACGCATACACACACCCTCCGCCCCCCCCCCCCCACCACACACACACACATTCGTTTATTCCGGACACAGTAGCTTCAGCAGAAAATTTCGCTGTTCATTTTCTTTACTCGTCTTCATACTTAAGTTTATGTCCACATCTAAAAGTGTTTTACAGGGGCCTCAGAAGTATCTAAATGTTCTGAAATTTTGTGCCACTTTCAAAAGTGTTTACTCAGACAATTATGCAAAGGGTTTAACTCGCGGTATATAAAAGAGCTTTACAGGGTTCAGAAAGATATCTGAATGCTTTAATTTTTTTGCACCATGACCAAAAGTTTTTATGCAGAAAATTACATTAGAAGTCTAATTTGCAAAATTTTTGATGGCGCTCAAAGGTATCCAAATGCTCTGAATTTTTTAAGTATATTCAAAAGTTTTATGATATCTATCACTGTTGTAGAAATAGTAGTAAGTGTATGCTTTTGCAGCTACTAACAGTGATCGGTAAATTCCACAAAAAGTTCTCCCTCTTCCATAATTTATAGAATCCAAAGAAAATAGTATTATGCAATAGTTCTTCACAGACCAACATACTTAAACACAAATGAATATTTTGTAAGCATCTGTAATGATTCACTAGTGATAACTGACTAACTTGCTGTTTACTGAATCTAAGTCCGAAACCCGCAAACAGCATTTAGTTTTCACCTGATTTGCAAGATGGGCACAAAAAAAGTGTATTTGTTCTCAATTTTATCATGCTCTCCAACACAATATGGCTCAGCAAACATTTAGTTGTATAAAAATATTATTTATAATATAATGGTGTATTTATAATGGAGCAATGAGCTTTAATGATCTGAATGTTAACATTAACACGAAATCTGTACAGAAATTATTAATCATAAATGTAGGAGATATTTTAAATACACAATATATTTTGTCATTTATGTTGAAGATAGGACCACAATGAAGTCTGTGTGTTTTCATATTAATATAAAACCTATATGGAAACACTCATTTGAAAATACCGTATTAAGTTTTCTGAATATCCATAAAGGAAGGTCGTTTATACTAACAATAGGATCATAATGTGGCCTCAATTGATTAAATGTAAAATAAAGATGTGCCAAAATGGTTAAACAAAAAAGTGTCACTCACTAAAGGCCTATATAAATCCTAGAAATGATAAACGAAAGGAAATAATCTAAAGTATGACAACTATGTACCAGTGATGTCACAAGTGAGCGTGAACATCTTCAAAATGTATGAATATAAGCAAAAATTTTAAAATGAAAATGTAGGAATCAACTTCAGTGTATGGCCTCTGTGCCTTCACGATAGATAAAACACATTAAGTACCAAAACAATTGTAGTTGATGGAGAGAATTAACAATTCAATAATAAGAATAATAAAAGAATAATAATGTTCGCCAGAGACTGCTTTGTATGCTCTCTCGATGATGATCTTGCGATTGACTTCATAGAGGCGTGTGTTTCATGACACTACACCTTCACATATTTCGTAATGTTTCCGCCACTCTTCTTCTTCAACGACAGAGACATCGCAACAGACATAAACTTAACCAATCAAATCGTAAAATGGTGATTGCATGTCATCGTAACAATTCTTTACCTTTTGTTTAATTCTTCTTCCAGAATCTAGGATGACGTATATCTTTTTTACAATAGCGCCTATGCTCCTCTCCTGTCAGTATAGTAGTTCAAAGCGAAAGCGTTTACTGTCTCATAATAATGGAGACCAAAGGCGGATTCCGTCTGAACCAATCAGATACAGAACCAAACAGATGCCAACTCGAGAAGAAGGACCAGAAGATACAGAAAAATGAACACCAGATAAAATTAATGGGGAACGAAACTAATTCAGTAATTAAATGGAAATGTACTAATTGTCTCCTGTCTTTAAAAGTGAGTCTCTGGACACAGAAGAAAGTTTAATTGACTTTATGGAACTGACGGGATGTATTAACAGAATCTAAAGACGATTGTCATTTAAACAGTGACCAAATTAAGTCACGTGGCATTGTCCTCTAAGTGAAGATTGTGCACATGCTTTATGTGAAAAGTATGAAAGTTCTCCACGCGTAATGTTCGACATACACATGTTCGTCGGACACTGATACATGCAGCAAGTCGACATGTGCTGATAGTAGGATTACGCTACACCTATTCAACAACGTGTGGCGTTCCTGCACAAGTTGTTGTTCTACGTGTGCAGAAGAAAAATGAGAACGTGGAAGAATACCTGATTGACACACTGTAATGAAAACTGGTACGCATTCTACGGACAGGATTTCGGCGTACTAGAAAACGCTTACGGTATTGCTCGACAACAGCAGGAACATTATCAGCGCAGAAGCCGTAAACATACGCCGTATCTGCATGTTCTTCATTAGCGTAGGTATGTGACATGTTAGACAACGTGTGTACAAACACAGTTAAGCGATGCTTCTGTTTAATACACTCTCAATCCCTCTGCTGTTAACTGCTCATTAAGTGGGATAGTTTAATGGCAAACGACATCCTGAGCAAGGAGGTTGAGAATAAGGTAGGCTCAGCCGGAATGAAACGTCAAAGATGTTGGGTGCGTGGGACCATACATAACGCCAAAAACAAACGTACATTAGATGTGTTCTATCTTGAAAACCATTTGGAGTAGGGCATGTAAGAAGCTTTTTGTCTCAGATGGTCTATTCTGTCGTATCTCTGACTACTGATAATTCCTCCAGGGATAAACTGTCCATAAAAAACACACATCATATACTCAAGAAATGTAAACGCTAAATCAATGAACATATAAATCATTGGCAGATTCTCAAGTAACACATTCTCTCCCTGTGAAGAAAGATAATTGACAATGATAGACACACCCTCAACCACAATAAATTCCACTACTTCTCCGTATTGACTATTTACAAAATATCGAAGATGCATTTTATTAAATGGATTCTACTGTCGCCTGATTTCAGTCATGGACCGCTCCTATTTAGTATTCTTTAGCCTCTCATCTTCCATCAACATCTTCATTCATTCTTCGGTGATCTATGATCTTCTACTAACCTATGGGTTGTTTAAGCGGTGCCAATAATGGAGCTGTATTTTAATAACTTATGCAGACAATTTGGAAATATTTAACGTAAAGGTCAATACAGCCTAAAAAGTGTGACACAACAATCGAACTTCTTAGCACAAGTGCCAATAAGAAAGCTGCATTAATTTTAATAAGCAATATCGACAATTTAGATATGCAAATATTTAACTGCAAGACTCACGGTCCTGCAAACTGTCTTTTGTATTCTATATAATGCAGTTTTATTTTTCTGCATGGTTAGAAGTCCCAAGATCTGCATTTTTACTTCCATGTGTTTTGATGGATAACTATACCTTCGACATAGTGACTGTCATTATCTTACGTTCTATTACTGACGTTGGTCGTGTTGTCGTAAAACAGAGCAGGCACTCGACAGTTCAAGTGGTCCAGCATCTAGACCAAGACAATTAGACTTCTAACTTCCAAAAATTAGTGGAATTCTGGAAACAGTTGTATTCACTCGAATAGGTCTGTGATATGAATAATCTAAGTTTGCCCGATTTCTGAATGGAGCATCAACCGTGGTGAAAGGCAAACAACTAAAATTTAGGACTTTTTCTCGCTTTTTCCGATTCCTCCTAAATTAAGCGTTTAATCTGAAAAATTCAAGGTTACCAAAAATGCAGAGCATTAAATTCTGCACCGATTGAAAACCAAAAATTTGCTATTTGACTAAATTTTGATAGAGGAAAGCTGTGTCAAAGAAAGTTGTTTTTCATACTTCTCAATCAACACTCGGTTTGTCGCTTTAAAATGTGCAGCATCCACGGATTGGCCAATCAGACACAAAATTTTATAGAACAAAAGTTGTAGAGCATCAAGTTGTGTATTAAAAAAGTCAAAAGTCAGAGAAAGTGACAAAAAACCTAGCTAGTAAATAAATACCCCCACAGTTCAAATTTACGTAAATCAACCTGTTGACGACCAGCATCAACGTTCTGCTTTGTGTAACGAACTTTTTCAAGATTCAGCTTTTTCATCCTTGTTACTGGTACCTAATCTTCAACCTTCACTTTATTGAGACGATAGTTCTGAAAAGCTTGAAACTAGCAGAATGAATTAAGGACAGGCAAAAAAATTTGTTTACAACTGAATTAGTGAAAAGAAATGCATTACGTTTGTTATTGTTTTGTTCGAGATGTAGAAACTTTATTCGGTTGACGACAAATTTATTACATATGTTTATATAAAAATGCGTTAAATTTATGCAGTAAAACACAGTATCTTCTCTTAGAGCAAAAGAATAATGGTCTATAGTTTTTTCTTAATTTAACAGTATTACTTCCTTACGCCCTTGGAGAATAAAGGCCAAGATGACGTTAACTCTAAGTCATATCCTCGAGGATCTCTTCTTCCTTCTTCCAAAATGTCGTTGTCTATGTCACAGTCATCAATGCCAATAACGAGAATGCTAGATGGAACATTGGTACAGGATTGGCCTTAGTATTATAGCCTGCAAATGGTGGTACACTTAATGCCATTATCTCCTGCAGGAATAACTTCTATATCACCCTGTTCGGCATATGCACTAAATCGTCTTCAACAATTCCGCAAGTGCTGATTCTTCAGCTGTGGCAATTAGCGTGAGGCCAAAGTCTTAAGCCTTTCAACACCGTTGCAGTGGATCCAGCGCGCTGCTTTCCTAAGCCTGCACCTGCAAATACTTCCTCAGTGGATCCTGTCGAGCAGCTGCTTCCGTAGGAGACAATGAAGCGAAGTTGAATGACGTCTTTGATACACATTCTTCAAAGATTTGATAGATAAGTGAATTTAATAGCTTTGTTTCATCTTTGCAGCACAGGACTGCCACGAACTTCAGTCTAGCTTCATTAATTGCCTCAGAAATAGCATTTGAATTGATAAACATCTCTGCTGCTTTCCGAAGGTTGTTTTTCAACCCCAGTTCCTTGAGAATTTTCGGATTTACTTTGCAAAAAAAAGGCAAAGTCGTATCGCGGCCACTGTAGGAACAGAATGTTGACTTTCGATACTTGACACAACGTGAAATTTAAGAGGCTGTAGACGGCGGCGCCTGCCTTTGTATTGAAATAGAAATATGTTGTGAGGCAATGGGGCTAAAGTGCTCGGAATCACAAGAAGGGCTGTGTTCTCCCCAACGGCAACACAGTCAGAAAACTGGGCAACGTCAACAGCAGTAACTACAATTATTCCATCGGCGTCCTCAGCAGCTTGATAACATAAAAGTGGTCACCATCAAGATGTCCAGCTGTTTTGGCATGGCTACTAACACTGTTTATTTTGGCGGCTCTGTGTAGCCGCTCAGCTGATTGCGTGCTCATGTCACTTGTGTCAAGGTATCCATCAAACACAATCATGACTTCTCAGCGATACCAACGCTTTATGTAACCCACATACTTTTTAAGGACGGAAGAAAATAATCCTTTTGCCAACCATGTCATGCTAAGCAACAGATATCCACAACCTGCAAGGAACTCTACCTTTTCGAAGACAATTGAGCCTTTAAAGGCGTCAAAGAACTCGTAAAACACAGCTGTTTTATATTTTCCGCATACCTAGGTCATCAAACACGGGTAGAGGACACGGGGAAAATCGTATTCAAAATAACGCATAGCTTTCTTGAGTTTTCCGCATACCTACGCCATTAAACACCGATAAAGAATAGGGGGCCAGCTGATGCCCAACATTGGCAAGGGTGTCCTCGTCATCCGTTGTTATTTTAGCTGTCACACACTTTAGAGGTAAGACTCGATGAAGTCACCTGTTGTAGGTACCGAAGCAATCCATCTGACCAGAGTACTGTCTGCTAATCCACTATCTTGTGTTCACATACAATTACTTTTCACTTTAATCATTACAGTTTTTTTCAGCTTTCATATCAGACCAAATACCTTTACAACTTTTTTTTTTACCTTCGGACAGTGAACCATCCCTTACTTACGAGAAGCTCATATTCTTGTCCCTACGTTTCGTTTCGAGTTATGTCACGTCTTGTAAAAATAAATGACATAGTTTTGCATAAAAGTAGTGGCCACTGGCATGAAAATAGCATAGTATACACTTACGTGTTGCAAATACAACTGACTACCTCCAACCTTCTCAGCTCCCACAAATTTCTTCACAGGACTTACAGTTTTGAAATACTGCTCTCATAATCGTGCTGTACCTGTAGAAGTGCTTTAACTTTTTGATCAATTATTTCGGCCACCAATTTAATCGAAGATGCATCTACATCCAAACTGTTAGCTTTCCAGTCACTGAAGATAGATTTCAGTGCTGAATGCTCTTCCTCCGTTTGATCGAGCCTCAACAAGACAATGTGGGGCCGAAGTCAGGCGTGCCAACACACGGCTCCGCAAAGCTCTTGAGTAGCCGTGTCCAGTCATAACCTTTGTGGAAGTGTCTGCGTAGATAATACTAAACAAATTTTACAACCCACTTCCACCCATAATATATCTTATAGCTCCCACGAAAGTCGTTAATAAGTGAAAACCTCCAAAGCGGGCAATGACAGATCCCAGCACATTGTTAGGATCGCAGGAAACAACGAAATTTCGAGGCCTTAGATAAATTTGAGAGCTCTGCTTTAGTTAGGAGGTACTTCAGTCCCCTCTCTCCTCTTCGAAATGGAACTATAGGCATAGTTCAAAATTTTCATGAGGCAGTAGCAGTAAGAACTCCTGTCTGTTTTGGAAGCGGCTCTCCAGCACGAATTGATGACTTTGGTAATATGCACTGGACGCCACCCACAGCGTGAAAAGTTTTTCTTCCATCACTAGTACCAATATTTACGCCTACGTTGCCGAATACAAGCTGGATAAAAGAACTGACTTGATAGATTTCTACTGCTTGTTACGTACCATATACTTGACTGTCCAATATATAGGGAACTGCAATATCCATAAGCTGATAGCAAATCTACAAGCTCCTTTAACCGTATCTTTTATACATCTTTGCCCCAGGATCTACTTATATATTGTAACAAAGGGTCTCGGCCTTGTGTCTGAAAAACTGCGTACACAAGGAAATTGATTTTCGTCTTTAGCTTCGAGTGTTCCCCCTTTTTTTTTAAACAAATAATCTTTGTAAGAAGTAATTGCAGTGATTGTGGAATGTCACTTTCAAGTTTGTCCAAAAAAGTGTCTGAAGGGAGGTATACCTTCACTTGCATACTCGTGATCTGATATTCTTCAGGATTACAGCTGCTTCAGTTTCAAAATTTGGATGCGTTATTTTTCTCGGTCTTTCCTTCTGGTCTCATACCACATGTCAGATATGATGGAATGCCCTGTGGTTTGACAGCGTTTTGAGAGATGACAAGTAACTCTCTCACTTATTTTCATATACAAGGCTATTCTTTAATGTTGTTAACACACCCCAGACATCATTTTCTGTGAGACGACAGGAAGTTATCAACACGAACAGACGTTGATGGAAACAAGTATTTCCTGAAGTTGAGAAAAAGAGGCAGTTAGATTATTTAACGGTAAATCTTGCTGTGGACATTCGGGCCTTGGAAACCACGTGTACCTGTTAGGGAGAGGAACATCTCAAAGCACTTGCAGGAGACAGAACGCTGCCCCAGAATTTCTAGCACCATTGTGCAGGCAATGCTTTTGACCGAAGAGGCGAGAAACTGCCACCTGACGTTATACGTTCCTGGCCTCAGCAGGGACAGGGGCTCAGGAGAGAAAGTAGCTCACCCAAGTCGTTTCGACGGTGTCATTTACGTCCATGGTGTTCAGAGCTAGTGTCCGTAAAAATTCGAGAGTTTCCATGTTCACCTAGGAGCGGACACCATAGGCAGAGTCATCCGGTTGTGTCATTCATCTGTCTGCCGAGTTTCTTATGAAGCCTTGGGTCTTCGGAAGAATTTTAGGACAGAATGCAACATTTATGATGGCTCTGAAATGGTTTTTGTTGGGACGCAAAAGCACTTCTCTTAGTTTAGTCGAGGACCCTGGTCGAACATGGTGCAACGTTTCGTCCATCAAGATAATGATCTCTGTGATAAAAATGTTACGCACTTTAGGCCTAAACGAAAACTCTCAAAACATGCTGCCTAAAGTGGTCCCGTAGGAAACTCATTCTGGGGCATAACGTGTTCTCCTCCCTGTGCGGAAATTTACGAGTCAAGGATTGCAAACAAGCTAGAAGAGAGACATGACGCTCATGAAATCTTGTGATTGGTATGAAACCTGAGTGGGGGTGGTTGTGTTGGTGCACTTGTCGAGAGTACAGAGTTTTGATGGAAAGGATCAAGCAGAGCATTGGGGGTCTTCGGATTCAGACGGCTGTCAGGACAGGAGATTCTGGCCTTGACTCCTGTTATGGATCGGTTGCACATGTGACACTCGTCCTGAGTGTGACTTTACACTGGTCTTGACTGGGGAGCTGGTGAAGTCTTAGTTGTACCGACAGTTTGGGCCTTAATCATCTAGGACAACTCGCTGCGTCGAGGACAATCTTATTCATGTCAGGTCTGTCGCCTTGACGTTTGATCTCCATGTGCACACTGCCATATAAGTGAGTGAAATTTGTCGATGGTATGACCTGTGAACGGGAATGTCAGACGCTGGAATCTGCCAAGATTTCAGGGCTCCGTTAGAGAGTAATTGCAATCCATCTGATAGATCACCTGCCAGCAACTTTGCATATTTCTTGCCCGCAATAACGAATTACAGGAGCTGCAAGTCGCTACTCCGCAGATGCCCACGCCATGTCCGTCACCTTGGACAGCGCTACGCATGGACAAATATATTGCTATTCCGGCTTGTTAAGGCAAACAGAATCACAATCTTGCCACTTGTTGTCGGCTGCCCCAACGTAGCATAACTACTGTATAGAATAAAGCTATCATGTCTATCGAGCGTTAGATAGTTTCAGACTGTATTATCCATGTTTTGAGCCAGGATAAATAGATTAAAAAGATGAACCTTCGTCTTTGCCACTCAAAAGCAACCCAGAGGAAAACTAATTTTTTCTTGCTTCTATTTGTGTTTCCAACAGTTCAAGATTTGTCATCGCGCTTAGCTTGCGTTGTGTGTCCTATTTTATGATTGATAAACTCTTGCCATTTTTATAAAAGCTTTATCCTGGGTTTATACATTAATCATCAATCACCAATTGATTACAATAATGACAGGCGGCCATTTTATGATAGCAAGATTTTGGTACTCAATCGAAGCAAAATTGAATGTTCTACGTTTCGGGTAACCGTAGTTTTTTTCGATTTAATACATAGTTTCGAGGGAATCGGAAAATATTTGTGCTTTTTTATTTCATCAGGACTGAAGCTCAAACCATAAATCCGGACAAATTCGGATTATTCATATGAGAAGCCTGCTTTAGTGATTAAAACATTTTCCAGAATTCCACTAATTTCTGGAAGCCAGCCCACTTTTTTGAGCTAATTTTAATGGCCTAATAATAAAAGCACCTTCTTCCTTCCTTCCAGAAATGGTGTTTGGCTATGTTACATTAGTGGTGTTTCGCACTGCATATTTTTAATAGGTGGTGCTATTATTTAGTAGTTAATTATAATTTTACAGAGTGCCTCGGTACCATAGTTCCAACTCGTAAATATTACAGTCGTTGTTAAAAGTTGTTGTTGTTCATAAGATGTAGTAAAACTAAATCGTTGGTAATGAAAGCAGTAATTGTCAGTTACCGTCAACTGGCATATTTTTCGACTAACAGAACTTAATGCACAATCTTTATCTTATTAACATACTATTTTAGCTAACACCTATTTTCTGCAGGTATAATCTTGATTACGGGCACAGCTTTCGACCTCAAAGCACGCAAACCCTCCCGCCCAGCACTGAAAGTGCCTACGATAAGGCGGTATCCCCTGGCAGGGACTTTATTCCTTGCTGATGTATTTTTGCGGATACTTTCGATTTAGGAATGACACTGTGACGCTTGCAAAGCATTATAGATACAAAAAATAATTAGAGACTCCCAGAACCGATCGCGGTCCTCTGGTTTGGAGCCGAGTGGAAGGCTTAAACCAGAGGCTCAGACGATTCTGCGGAGATCTGGGGTGCAAGTTTCTCGACCTCCGCTATCGGGTGGAGAAATGTAGGGTCCCCCTGAACAGGTCAGGCGTGCACTACACGCCGGAAGTGGCTACAAGGGTAGCGGAGTACGTGTGGAGTGCAGATGGGGGTTTTTTAGGTTAGAGAATTCCCTCCCTAGGCCCGACAAGACGCCTCCTGAGACGCGGCAAGGTAGGAGTAGGCAAAATGCAATAGGGACTTACAATATTAATGTGCTAATAGTAAACTGTAGGAGCGTCTATAGAAAGGTCCCAGAACTGCTCTCATTAATAAACGGTCACAACGCCCATATAGTACTAGGGACAGAAAGTTGGCTGAAACCAGACATAAACAGTAATGAAATCCTAAACTCAGATTGGAATGTATACCGCAGAGACAGGCTGGACAGTGAAGGGGGAGGCGTGATTATAGCGATAAGAAGTGCAATAGTATCGAAGGAAATTGACGGAGATCCGAAATGTGAAATGATTTGGGTGAAGGTCACGGTTAAAGCCGGCTCAGACATGGTAATTGGATGTCTTTATAGGCCCCCTGGCTCAGCAGCTGTTGTGGCTGAGCACCTGAAGGATAATTTGGAAAATATTTCGAGTAGATTTCCCCACCATGTTATAGTTCTGGGTGGAGATTTTAATTTGCCGGGTATAGACTGGGAGACTCAAACGTTCATAACGGGTGGCAGGGACAAAGAATCCAGTGAAATTTTTTTAAGTGCTTTATCGGAAAACTACCTTGAGCAGTTAAACAGAGAACCGACTCGTGGCGATAACATATTAGACCTTCTGGTGACAAGCAGACCCTAACTATTTGAAACAGTTAACGCAGAACAGGGAATCTGCGATCATAAAGCGGTTACGGCATCGATGATTTCAGCCGTAAATAGAAATATTAAAAAAGGGAGGAAGATTTTTCTGTTTAGAAAAAGTGACAAAAAGCAGATTACAGAGTACCTGACGGCTCAACACAAAAGTTTTGTCTCAAGTACAGATAGTGTTGAGGATCAGTGGACAAAGTTCAAAACCATCGTACAATATGCGTTAGATGAGTATGTGCCAAGCAAGATCGTAAGAGATGGAAAAGAGCCACCGTGGTACAACAACCGAGCTAGAAAACTGCTGCGGAAGCAAAGGGAACTTCACAGCAAACGTAAACATAGCCAAAGCCTTGCAGACAAACAAAAATTACGCGAAGCGAAATGTAGTGTGAGGAGGGCTATGCGAGAGGCGTTCAATGAATTCGAAAGTAAAGTTCTATGTACTGACTTGGCAGAAAATCCTAAGAAATTCTGGTCTTATGTCAAAGCGGTAGGTGGATCAAAACAAAATGTCCAGACACTCTGTGACCAAAATGGTACTGAAACAGAGGATGACAGACTAAAGGCCGAAATACTAAATGTCTTTTTCCAAAGCTGTTTCACAGAGGAAGACTGCACTGTAGTTCCTTCTCTAGATTGTCGCACAGGTGACAAAATGGTAGATATCGAAATAGTCGACAGAGGGATAGAGAAACAATTAAAATCGCTCAAAAGAGGAAAGGCCGCTGGACCAGATGGGATACCAGTTCTATTTTACACAGAGTACGCGAAGGAACTTGCCGCCCCCCCCCCCCCCCCCCCTTCTTGCAGCGGTGTACCGTAGGTCTCTAGAAAAGCGTAGCGTTCCAAAGGATTGGAAAAGGGCACAGGTCATCCCCGTTTTCAAGAAGGGACGTCGAACAGATGTGCAGAACAATAGACCTATATCTCTAACGTCGATCAGTTGTAGAATTTTGGAACACGTATTATGTTCGAGTATAATGACTTTCCTGGAGACTAGAAATCTACTCTGTAGGAATCAGCATGGGTTTCGAAAAAGACGGTCCTGTGAAACGCAGCTCGCGCTATTCGTCCACGAGACTCAGAGGGCCATAGACATGGGTTCACAGGTAGATGCCGTGTTTCTTGACTTCCGCAAGGCGTTCGATACAGTTCCCCACAGTCGTTTAATGAACAAAGTAAGAGCATATGGACTATCAGACCAATTGTGTGATTGGATTGAGGAGTTCCTAGATAACAGAACGCAGCATGTCATTCTCAATGAAGAGAAGTCTTCCGAAGTAAGATAATACTAAACAGGTGTGCCACAGGGGAGTGTCATGGGACCGCTGCTGTTCACAATATACATAAATGACCTGGTTGATGACATCGGAAGTTCACTGAGGCTTTTTGCAGATGATTCTGTGGTGTATCGAGAGGTTGTAACAATGGAACATTTTACTGAAATTCAGGAGGATCTGCAGCGAATTGACGCATGGTGCAGGCTCAAATGGCCCTGAGCACTATGCGACTCAACTTCTGAGGTCATCAGTCCCCTAGAACTTAGAACTACTTAAACCTAACTAATCTAAGGACATCACACACATCCATGCCCGAGGCAGGATTCGAACCTGCGTCCGTAGCGGTCTCGCGGTTCCAGACTGTAGCGCCTAGAACCGCACGGCCACTCCGGCCGGCCATGGTGCAGGGAATGGCAATTGAATCTCAATGTAGACAAGTGTAATGTGCTGCGAATACATAGAAAGATGGATCCCTTATCATTTAGCTACAAAATAGCAGGTCAGCAACTGGAAGCAGTTAATTCCATAAATTATCTGGGAGTACGCATTAGGAGTGATTTAAAATGGAATGATCATATAAAGTTGATCGTCGGTAAAGCAGATGCCAAACTGAGATTCATTGGAAGAATCCTAAGGAAATGCAATCCAAAAACAAAGGAAGTAGGTTACAGCACGCTTGTTCGCCCACTGCTTGAATACTGCTCAGCGGTGTGGGATCCGTACCAGATAGGGTTGATAGAAGAGATAGAGAAGATCCAACGGAGAGCAGCGCGCTTCGTTACAGGATCATTTAGTAATCGCGAAAGCATTACGGAGATGATAGATAATCTCCAGTGAAAGACTCTGCAGGAGAGACGCTCAGTAGCTCGGTACGGGCATTTTTTAAAGTTTCGAGAACATACCTTCACCGAAGAGTCCAGCAGTATATTGCTCCCTCCTACGTATATCTCGCGAAGAGACCATGAGGATAAAATCAGAGAGATTAAAGCCCACACAGAAGCATACAGACAATCCTTCTTTCCCCGAACAATACGAGACTGGAAAAGAAGGGAGAACCGATAGAGGCACTCAGGGTACCCTCCGCCACACACCGTCAGGTGGCTTACGGAGTATGGATGCAGATGTAGATGTAGATGTCGTGCCTTACACCAAGTGTGGTAAGCAGACAGAAGCATGAACACCGACATCTACTTGCGACGACGAGCAAAAGGAGCATAGAGCACCAGTGATTTTATTTGGCATTCTCCAAGTTTTTTAGTATACTTTTAAATTCCTTTTCAGTAAATACGTATTTGTATCACACTAATTACAATGCATAAGCACCGTTTGGTTTTTAACTACACCGACGGAAAAGAAACTGCAACTCCAAAAACAAAACAAAAACATATAGTAATGAGAATCCTGGAATACATTTGTCTATGGAACAAATTTAAGTGATTAACACTGCAAAGTGAGAGACAACCGGCATAATCGCCAGAATGCTGAACACAGCATGCAAAATCGTGTGCTTTGTATCGTACAGGTGCCGGATGTCAGTCTGGGCGATAGAATTCTATGCCTGTTGCACTTTGCCGGTCACTACACGAGGACTTATTCACTTTATGTCACGACAACACTCCGAGACAGACTTCCGAAGAACGACACATACCAACTACTCAGACAAGAAGACACTTTTCACACTTTGAATGCACTGGCAGATGAGGTATCACGGAAAGTGTTAGCAGAATACCTGAGGGACCAACCGACTGAGACCAGATCCCATTCCCATACCGCCTGTGCGTGGAATGGCCGACTTCCATAATAGTTGGAAACCGCCATGTATGGGACTAGGGGGGGGGGGGCAATACCACCGATCATGACAAAAGCATCGGATATGACATAGGCTAAGTTAGTTTTTGCAGGACTTAGATTTAGGACATTGATTTAGGAAACTGCAGCGAATACAAACTTTGGCCAGCTCCTCGGGGTTAGCTCGTGGAGCCTGGCTACTCTAAGTAGGTTTGTACTTTACTGGCACACCTGTGACGCTGCAGGTAGTAGTCATTCTAGGTTAGTTAATTAACAAGTAGGTTAAATTAAACTGCCCATTGTTGTAGAAAACTAACACACTGTAGTAGTTTAAACTGTAGCTCACTAACATAATTGTAATAGTTAAGCTGGAATGTAACCCAATTTATGTGTCACCTTATGACCCACTAATCATATTAGGAGGTGGGTTAACATGTATAATTAGTATTGTTATGGAAATAAAGATTTATTTTAAAAAAAAAGCTACTTGTAATAAATAACACACAAGTAGTCCTGAAAAATCATGCAGACCGTGTGTAAAGGTAGTAACTAAAATAAACAAATTTTTGATTGAACTAAATATTCCGGTAATTTTGTAATCATTTAGTAAAAATTTTCACATTACAGATTAAATAAAACAGAAACCCACTGATGATAGCACAGAGATGCTGAAACATGTTTGAGAACTTGGAAAAAACGGTGTTTTGCGTAACTGGCGGATCTTACATCCAACAATCAGCATGATTGATTTCACTGAATGAGCGTTTCACACTCTCTGACAAATCTCGTGTTGCTGATACCAACCGTGACACACTTCGTTGCAAACTCTACATGAGCACTACTGTTGACCTAACCTACAGCTTAAAGCTCTATTGTCGACGAGTGTTACAAAGGTAAACAATATGATACTCTTGTCAATAGCACCTATCTCACTACTGACTCTATGCTTGTAATTTATCGCACATTCTAGACATTTAACTATCTAAGGAAAAAAACAGGTCAAAGTTTCTCTACAAAATTCTCTTTGAGTGGGGTTTCAGTTATGTCATACAGCATTAGTTTTCGATGCAACAGCATTAAATATACAGACACTATTAATGGGGCGTATGTTTTGACTGAAAACGATTTGGAAAAAGATCTCTTGTACTTACCTTGCAGAGATTAGATACATGAAATCAATCTCAGGAACATGTACTGTAGAAACACAGGTCCAACTACACACACACACACACACACACACACACACACACACACACACACACAGTTAACTGTACCCTAGGTTTCAGCACGGAAAAGTCAAGAAACACAATGATCAAATTGCTGAATCTTGACACATCGGTTCTGTTCCAGATACTTCAAGGGAAGAGCGGCCCAGGGAGAAGTACATTGACGTTTAAGAATTAACGGGGGTCTGACTATCTGAAGCACCTTTCCACGGTCCAGGTTCAGTCCATCATACAAAGTAGACGGATTACGTTATTTATTGCTTTGCATCGTATATGCTCTGTCATGAACTTCAATCGACACCATAAGCATGTAGTACAATTTGTGATATTTGTAGTTTTGTTATAAACCATTGTCCCCACAAGCAAACTGACCGAAAAAAATTCACAACACTGAGGAGGAATTGCGCGACATAAAAGAAAGTTGATAGGCATGTTTCTATATCTAAAACATGTCGTCTATTGAAACTTCGAGCCAGTCGCGTAAGAGTGGTTCTCGTATCGCCACTATGTTTCCTCTCAATACAAAGTGCAACGGTCGTGAACGTTAGTTGCCATTCAAATTGGATGTGGTACGCTGAAATCAGGCAACAGTGCCTTTAAGGCAACAAGGATGCCATCATCAACACCTAGTTCAGTTTGAACAAGGCCATGTAATAGGGCTAAGAGAAGCTGGACGTTCCTTCCGCGATATTGCAGAAAAACTTGGCACGAATGAAGACATTGTACATAACTGCTGGCAGCGGTGGTCACGAGAATATGCGGTCACAAGAAGACCGAGCTCGTGACGTCCATGTGGCACTACAGAGCGGTGTAACCATCATGTTCGGCATATGGCTCTGGCGCATCGTATTGCATCCGTAACATCAATTTGAGCAGCAGTTGGCACCGCAATGACACAACGAACTGTTACAAATCTGTTACTTCAAGGACAACTCCGAACCACACTCTCTGTAGCGTGCATTCCACTAACCGCAAACCAGCCCAGTTTGTGACTTTAGTTGTGTCAAGCGAGAGCGATTGGAGGGCAGGGTGGAGTTCTGTTGCGTTTTGCCGCGCGGGATTAGTCGAGCGGTCTTAGGCGCTGCAGTCACGGGCTGTGCGGCTGGTCCCGGCGGAGGCTCGAGTCCTCCCTCGGGCATGGGTGTGTGTGTTTGTCCTTAGGATAATTTAGGTTAAATATTGTGTAAGCTTAGGGACTGATGACTTTAGCAGTTAAGTCTCATAAGATTTCACACACATTTGAACATTTTTTCTGTTGCGTTTCCTGATGAAAGCTGGTGTGGCCTCGCTGTCAATGATGAGCGTGTGTTGGTTAGAAGGAGGTCAGCTGAAGGCCAACAACCAACTTCATCTACATGGATACTCCGCACATAGCACTTAAGCGCCTGGCAGAGGGTTCATCGAACCGCCTTCACAATAATTCTCTATTTTTCCAGTCTCGAACGGCGCACGGTAAGAACTAACACTTGTATTTTTCCGTGCGAGCTCTGATTTCCCTTATTTTATCATGATGATCGTTTCTCCCTACGCAGGTCGGCGTCAGCAAAATATTTTCGCATTCGGAGAAGAAAGTTCGTGATTGAAATTTCGTGAGAAGGTTCCGCTGCAACGAAAAACGCCTTTATTTTAATGGTGTCCACCCTAAATCCTGTATCATGTCTCTTCCGTATTTCGAGATAATACAAAACATGCTCCTCTTCTTTGAGCTTCCAGAATGTATTCCGTTAATCCCAGAGCGCGCAGCAGAACTTCGGAAGAGGGTGGGCGAGCGTAGCGCAAGCACTCCCTTCAGTACATCTGTTACATTTTCTAAGGGTTCTGCTAATGAAACGCCGTCTTTGGTTTCTCATCCCCGTAACATTTCTTCCCAATTTACGTTGTTCGTAACCGAAATTCCTAGGTGTTTAATTGTATTTACGGCCTTTAAATTTGATTGATGTATCGTGTAGCAGAAGTTTAAGGGATTTCTTTTAGCACTCATGTGCATGACGTCACACTTCTCATTACGTAGGGTCAATTGCCATTTTCGCACCATACAGATATTTTTTCTAAATCGTTTTGCAATGTGATCTTCTGATGACTTTACTAGACAATAAAGGACAGCTTCATCTACAACCAACCTACGACGGCTGCTCAAATTGTATCCTAAATCACTTATATAGATAAGGAACAGCAGAGAGCCTGTAACACTACCTTGGGGAACGCCAGAAATCACTTCTGTAATAGTCGATGACGTTCCGTCAATTACTACGAACTGTAACCTCTGTGATAGATTACGATTCCAGTCACGTAAGTGAGGCGATATTCCTTAAGCACACAATTTCTAGGCACGTCGCTTGTGTGGTACAGTGTAGAAAGCCTTCTGTAAATCTAGAAATACAGGATCAATGTGTAATATCTTGTCAATAGCACTCATCACTTCATGTGTGTAAAGAGCTAGTTGTGTTTCACAAGAACGATGTCAGTAGACCGTTCTCTTCGAGGTAATTCATAATGTTCGAACACAGTATATACTCCAAAATCCTGCTGCATATCGACGTTAATGATATAATGACTTGTAGTGGATTACTCCTACCACCTTTTTTGAATACTGCTGTGACCTGTGCAACTTTCCAAACTATAGGTACGGATCTCTCGTCGAGCGAGCGATTGTATAAGATTGTTAAGTATGGAGCTACGGCATCAGCATACTCTGAAATCAATCTAATTTGTATACAGTCTGGACCGGAATTGTCTATCTGCTAGACATACTGGACGAACACCTGGGTCTGGCGTATGATTTCAAATGATAGCAGGAGCACTCTCGTGGTTACCCCAAACGCCCTAACAGCAAATCTGTACGCAGTAAAACTAACGTCAATCTGGAGATTCGACCAACTGTTCTGCCATTCATGAACAGCATACCAGAGGGTGTTTTCCAACAAGATAACTCTCGCCCACATACTGTTGTTCCACTACAGAATGTCGACATGTCCCTTGGCCAGCTCATTCAGCAGATCTCTCTTAATCGAGAAAATTTAGAACCTCATCGGACGACTACTCCCTCAGGTATTCTGCTAACACTTTCCGTGATACCTCATCTGCCAGTGCATTCAAAGTGTGAGAAGTGTCTTCTTGTCTGAGTAGTTGGTATGTGTCGTTCTTCGGAAGTCTGTCTCGGAGTGTTGTCGTGACATAAAGTGAATAAGTCCTCGTGTAGGTTCAAAATATTTCATACCCCCTCGCTCTTTTACGTCTGGTAAGAACTGGAAGGTTCTTCTCCCGGTTTCTTCTTCCTCCCAAGCCCTCTGCCAAAGTTCCTCCCCTCTGTTTCGTATTTCCCTCTTATCCTCCAGCCTCACACCCATAATCTCTATTATTTTCTCCCTGTTCCCCTTTTTGGCCCAGTACCACGCCGCTTGCTCACGTATATTGATATCTAGTGGAAGGCTACTATGACTAACAGAGCTCCCCCCGGAGATGTTCTATAGGCCCCCGCAAATCTCAAAATCATGCTTCTTTGGATCTTTCTCACTGTCATGGCGGGCACGACCTTCGTGAGCCTGTGCGCCCAGACTCCCGAGCCGTAACCCACTACTGAAGTTAGAATACTATTGTGATAATGTTTTATGGCATGAGGAGGGAGGTGAAATCTTATATGTCCAATGGAGATGAGATTGTTTAGTAGTTGGAGAGCTCTCTGGGTTACGGTGTCTATGTGTTTCCCGAAGTTCCATCTCTCGTCAATTATGACTCCCAAGTATCGCGTCTCCCGTCGCCGAAGAACTGCTGAGCCATCGATTCTTACAGTAGGAATCCTGATTAGCTGACCTTTTAGAAGCAAGTATGTAGACTTTCCCAATTCTCCCGCTAGGGGATGATAGCCATACCTCCCGCTCATTACAATAGCTCCTCAGACACCCATATAGCGGCCCTGGACACTCTTTCTCCCGCAGACAGGACAAGAGCGAAGGCCACCACAGGTTGTCGAAGGCGCCACTGATATCCACCATGATGCCAACTACGTACTTATGCGGGGTTGAGCCACAGACCTCAGCCGCCAGACCGATAGCATCAGATGCCGACCGCCCCGGCCTGAAGCCGAACTGCCTGCCGCTCATCCCGCACAGCACCCGGTGAGCCGTCAATCTGTCAGCCAACAGTTTTTCCAATAGCTTCCCGAACAGGTCCAACAAGCAAATCGGCCTGTATGATTATCTTCGGCCAGGTCTTTTTCAGGCCCCTTTTTTACTATTACCACATTTGCGGTTTTCCACTTCTTGGGAAACTTTCTTTGTCTTAGGCACTCGTTAAAGAGGTGAGTTAGCGGCGCGATTAACTGGGGTGCCAGGAATTGCACCACCTCAGCCACAATGCCGTCTGGTCCTGGAGCTTTCCCTCTTTTTAGGGATCTTATTTGTGCAGCCACCTCCTCTTCCGAGAATGGGTAGACTGCCGTGTCGTTGTTGTATTCATCTAGGTCCGTATCCCGCAGTTGCTGCTGACTTTCGGTTTCTCCATCCGCATTGTCGTCAGGCAGCAGGGACCGGAGGAGGACCTCTGCAGTCTCCTGCCAAGATTCCGTCATCCTGTCCCCCTGCCTGACTGTTGATAACTCCAGGGGAGAGCGGATTTTTTCCCTCACTAATTTATAGGGGAGACCCCACGGATCCAAGGCCAGCTGGTTCAACACGTAGATCTCCCAGCTACGCATTCTTACTTCGCGTAGTTCCTTCTGAAATTTCTGCTTGGCCTCCCCATATTGCAACTTCCATCTTTGCCTTTCCAGCCAGACGACACCGCGCTGGTAGTTCCTCCTTAGCCTCCTTAGTTCCTCTAATTCGGCCGGCCATGGTGACGCTGAGGCCGCCATAGCCTTCCTCCTCGTTGGTACAGCGGCCCGCACCGATCTGTGTACTGCGCCCACCAGTTCCTCAGCTCTTTCGTCCTCGTGTATGTCTTGATGTACGTCACCTTCCGGTCGGGCATGAATGTCGCACTCCCTTGCTAGGTGTTCCCAATCTGCTTTGTTGTAGTTGAATTGTACTTCCCACCCCATGGTCCAACGGCACTCCCTTTCACCTAGAGTGAAAGTTATTAAATTATGGTCGTTAGTGGTGGCATTGCTCACGACCTTCCAGCACTGTATGAGATTTGCTGCGTTTGGAGATGTTAGGATTACGTCGATGTTCGTGCCCCGTCCTCCTCCTGCGGCGTAGGTAGGAGGGTTGCCCGGTTTGTTGACCACCACGAGTTGCGAAGCCATGATAAATTCTTCTACTTTGTCTCCGTTTGTATCTCTGGTGCCGCTGTACCACAGGGGGGACGCCGTGGTAACTCTTGCCAGATGTTGCTCAATATCATCTCCATATTGAAAGTAAGTGTTTATGAGAATGATTACTCCCACTGGAGACTGAAGCTCCACGACGTTGCAGTGACTAGTTGTGAATTGTGAAAGCGTAGCGACCCTCAGAAGTTTATTTGTAACCGCTATTGCCGCTCTTGGGTCCTCCCCTTTGCTGACAATTTGCCATGTTGCGGCAGCAAAAGCTATTTTTCCAGCTTGGTAGGACGGGCTCCTGTAGGCAGAGCACATCCAGTCTCCTCTCCTCCACCTCTTTACGGAGCTCCTGCATTACAAGTCGGCTATTGTGAGTGTTAAATGCCCAATTGTTATTTCAGTCATCAAGGAAAGTATGTGTGCATGTGATCGTCTGGCCAGGTCTTACTCCAGTCGAGAGCAATTCGTCCATTTGCCAGTACAGCCTGTTCGTAGATGTCCTTGAGGTCAAACTTCTCACCACGTCTCTCCAAAACTTTCTTAAGCAGGTCCTGCAGGGCTCCGAAATCAGTGGGGAGATTCACTGACTCCATTACCGAAAAGGTGACCTTCCTACCCTCTTCATGTCCTACACGGACCACATGTCGTAAGGCAGTGGCCAGGGTAATCGGCTCTTCCAGCCTAGCCAGTTGCATCGTGTATTCGATATTGGGGTACACCCTTACCGGGTCCACAGACGGCAATCTGACTACTGGAGTGCTCTGTGTTGTGGAATTTAGACTTGTGCTCGTGACTGCGTTGACTTGAATTGGTTGGGTTTCTTTAAGTTGATTTTCTGTTGGGATTGTTACAGCCATAGGATGCCCTTGCCGCTTCAGATGGACTATCGGCTTCGTTCCCCGGAGTTGAGGGGCGGGATCTACGCCCATTGAGGGGAGATCTGTCTGCATACTTAAATCTGGTTGCCCTCATTGCCTCCCGCCTCCTCCTGCTCGGGGATTTGCGCTTTGGCATCCTGTTTCGTGGGCTGTAATCAGCCATAATCGATTCTAGAAATCAATCGTTGCTCCAGCATCCGATATGTTAAGCAATTACGTCCCGTGGCTCCACATGACTTTTTGCCGCGGCTTTTGCAAGGAATGCAGACCGCTGCTGCCTTGCAGTCTTTGCGGTTGTGACCGTTTGTGCCACACTTCGTACAAGCCGACTCCCTGGTACAAAGCCTTAGACTGTGGTCCAGGTCACCACAGTTGTGGCAGGGAGGTACCACGATATAGTCCCTGACGTTGACCGAATGGAAGCCAACGTACAATCTGCCCATTGCCGTGATCTTTCTCCACATTGGTGCCGTGACCTCGGCAACGTGATGAACAACATCATGCTCTCGAGGCCCCGTCTTGAACCTTAGTTTGAAACTGTTTTTAAATTCTTCCTCATTTGCGTTGTCAAAATTTTGCTCTCTTATTGTGTCAATAAGCTCCTCATCGGTCATTATGGTAGGCACATCGTAGAGGATAACTAAGGGATTCCTTTTCTTTGGAGGTTCTACTACTGAATTTAATGTTTGGTTGTTCAATAACTTGTCTTTGTCCTCCTCCGACGCAACCTCCACAATTACCGAATTTTTACTGGGTTTGATCCTCTTTATTCTGTTCTTATCTTTTGCTGAATTGATGGTTTTCGTCAACAGCTCTTGAATTTTCTTCACACTGGTCTCTAGCCCAGGCAGAGTCCTGAGAAAGACCGCAGTGTCTGTTCTCTTAGCTACTTTGTCTATCGTCTCTTTAGTAGTGTTTGGCTTGGTTGGCGCTTGCGCGGCCACCGCCGCCCAGGTCTTGACCGGTTGGTTCCGTAATCTGCTATTTTCCTTCTCAAACTCTTCCACCGGCCTTCAAGTTTTGCATGAGCAATGGCCCATGCTGTGAGTTCATTTTTAATTACAGACAGACCCGCTTGGCTTATCTTGCCATTTTTCACTTTTTGCTCTAAGAGCAGTGAAATTCTGGCATGCCTCTGTGTCACTGTCTCGCCCTCTTCCTGTCCCAGCTCGTCCTGGGGAGAGGGATCAGGCGCAGAAGAAGCGCGTTTCGACGCACCCGAATCACTCGTTTCAACTGTAGCAACCATGAATAAACGAGTGATAAAAGACCACAGGTAGCTTGTCGTCTGCCACCAAATGATGTTGATGAGAACTTTTGTTGGGGGATAACCTATCATTTTATGCTTTAAAGGTAATTTAGTTAGTTGCGATATTTCGCGCCTATATTCGTTTTCCTTACGTTTTTATGTGGCAAGCACTTTTCTCAGCAACCTGAAGAGGTGTTGTGAAGCACAAGTAAATGTAGCACAGATTTTCACAAATATGGTCGTAAAAGCACTTTGCACTTCACACAAACCACACTGCAATCGCGAATGTTGCGTGCCCCAGCCGTCAGTGTTCATTTGTTCACCAGTGAGTTTGACACCAAATTTGAATTTTGTGTGCATTTTATCTTTATGTGTGTGTGTGTGTGTGTGTGTGTGTGTGTGTGTGTGTGTGTTTGTGTGTGTGTGTGTGATTAAATAAAACAAAAACCCACTGATGATGGCACGGAGTTGTTGAAACATTGCCTTGTGACACTCGACAGGCAGCATAGAACAATTTAAATGTTTAAAATAATTAATTTGAGGCTTTGTTGTGCTCCAGATCATCTGTGCAACACAAATACAAATATGCACCCATATAAGTGACACTTAACGTAATTTTTTCAGCATAAAATCAACGATATGTACTGACGAGGATGCAGTTTCACATACCGCATCGTCGTCAGTACATATCGTTGCGATCTTGTGTGTGTGTGTGTGTGTGTGTGTGTGTGTGTGTGTGTGTGTGTGCGCGCGCGCGCGCGCACAGTTCAGAATGTCTTTAAATGATGCCATTTCACGTAAATATCTTTGACGGTGGCGCCTTAAAGGTTAGGTCATGGAGGTAAAAAAAGAAAGGAGATGGCTGTACAGACTTACGTTGTACATTGTTTTGAGGCCAAAATGGGTGGGCCATGCCACCAACTTAAAGAGCCCAAAACATTAGCAGGCTAATGTTTACGGTTGCTTCTTGTTCATTATTTCTGCCGTGCACACGCAACAAATGTTTTAAAAACTAAAAATTATAGTGCTTACATGAGTAATATAAGCGACAGGAAGCCAATTTGAAGTTTTTATGTTCTTGAGTGCCTATTTGCTCTAGTGGTACGACGCATTTGCCCTCGTTAACCTGTTTTTTGCTACTACATTTCGGATAACGAGAAAGAGAAGGAATTGATGTGAAAAGTACGCTTTCGTAATCTATTTCATTCCACTTTTACTGTATTTGTATCGATAGCAAATGAAACTGGAACTCCTAAACCAATGCTTGTTTGCTTACTGGTATAGATAATGCTTTTTGTTCATTACAATTTCAGCTTTGAACACATATGCACAACATTTTTAGGGTTCATGTTTTCAAAAGCCTTACATACGTGTTCTTTGCTAACCCATAAAAGTCTGCAATGAGGAAAGAAGCAAGACATGCTATGGTATCTTGTGTGTGTCCACAAAGTGAATGGCTGTAGAAACGTCAAAGAAACAGAACTGCTTAGAAGCATGCCTCTGTGCAGAATAAGGTTCTTGCTTTATTAGATTGTCAGTGCGTTAGTCCCTCCATAGTCTATCCATCTTCTTACTTTCAAAGCTTACCTACGACTCGTTATTCCATGTGTGGCAATAACGGCAATTTACAGGCTAAAAAAGTGACATATTTTTTAAACATCTTCCAGCATTGTGGAATTCTACATCCATATTGTGCTTTAACATGTATGCAAGTAACATTTTAGTAATGATAGCCTAACATGTGTAAGGTGTAGGCCTACTTTTCCAACATTAGCCTATTTGATTCTTTTCCCAGAATATTTCTCCCAGTAACTGTGCCAGCTTTTCAGGAATAACCAAACATAACACACCTGGAATGTACATCTACTTTGATCATCTGCTTAATCTTACTTTTGACATTCATTTTGAGCCTACACCACGTTTTTTTAATTTTTATATTTTATTTTTATTTTTTATACATCAGTAGATAGTTACTTAGTTAGTTTCATGTTCCATGTATCATTTGCATAATAAATCGTGATTATCCTTTTGTAAATATTCCTCCATGCTGACCATGCATTAGTTTTCACGTTTTTTGATTAAAGACAGTAATTCCTACCAATAACCGTTTACCCATTACAGAAACAGAAATAGGAGGAGTTGTCAAAAAGAAACGTTTTCACTTTAGTTTCAAACTTTACTTTGCTATGTGTCAGGCATTTTATATCAATGGATAAGTGAGCAAAATTTCTGGTTGTAGCATTGTGATCTCCTGTTGGTGCTATGGACAACCTTAATGTGGCGTAATGACAATCCTGTTTTCTTCTGCAATTGTAATTATGAACGTAATTTTTACTTTTGAAGTGCAGTGGATTGTTTACATCAAACTACATGAGAGAATAACAACACTGTTAAATGGACAGATACCTTCTCACAGGACGAGAACAAGGCAGGCACGAAGAAAGGCGTGTCAATATAAATTTTCAACCAAAGCTTTCTTCAAAAGGAAGCAATGCACATACATTCATACAATCATACAGTCAAAACTCTTGCCGGTGAAGGGAATGTAGCAAGAGATGCTGCCCAACAATCAGTGCAGTTATGTAGACAGTGGCGTGCGGGGACGACACCGTTGATACAGTGTGGGTCGGAAGTTGGAGTGTTTGCGATGTGGAAGGCAATGAAAAACACAGGAAAGAAGAGTAAGAATGGGCAATGAGTAAATTAAAGCAAATATTAAGTCAAATGACAAATAAAACTGCTACAATAGAAGTAAACAGTGCAACAATAACTCGGGAATAAAAAAGAAAATGTTGCTTGCACAACTCCGCTTACTAAGGAAACGTGATTTCTCTAAACTTTATATTGCGTCTGGATCGATTAATACTCGCGTAAACAGTGCAGGCTGGCGTTTTTGATGAAACAACTACGTCGCCACACAAAAAAAGCACCCGACACTGTCGAAACTGGGCAGGGGCACGCCAGAGTGACGTCATATGAAGTATCACCGCGGTGGACAATGGAGGTATGAATGCGGCGGACCTAAAGTTTTGGGCTACTTAAAAAGCGGACGCCAGCGTCGAGTTTGTGACGTTATGACGCCTCCCCGATTTTTTTCATCTCTATGGGTTAGGTAATTATTTTCTGAACATCTTTGACCACACGCAATAGGTCAACTCATTTTGATACTACGGTGTGATTAGCTGGACAGGAGGAGGGTGACGGGAAAGCACGATTGTGTGAAATCTAATGGGACTTAACTGCTAAGGTCATCAGTCCCTAGGCTTACACACTACTTAACCAAATTATCCTAAGGACAGACACACACACCCATGCCCGAGGGAGGACTCGAACCTCAGCCGGGATCAGCCTCACAGTCTATGACTGCAGCGCCTTAGACCGCTCGGTTAAGGAGAAGCAGGATTGATTGGGGCGTTGAAAAGAGAGCTAGGGGAAGCGAAAAGTTGGCGGTGATTGTCACGTGATAGTGATGATGATGATGTCATCATTGATAAACGTGGCGTGGCTTCGTTACAAATGTCTGTGAGGTGGGCCACAATGCCCAATGTAAACAAAACTGTGCCAGATAGTACCTATGCAAGCTAATTAAGTGTTTCGTCACAGTTTGTCTTTAAATTATCTGTCTTTGCCTCTTTTGCAAGACGTCTGTCCTCTCCTTTAATTTTAATTCGTTTTCCACTGAAGTAACATACAAGTAAATCAACAGCAGGCCCACAAGAGTACAGCTGGAGCCGCTGGTCACAGAGTCACCATAACAGACAACCTCTCAAAGGCACAGACACCAACACATAATTCCTTGTGTTTCATACAGTATGCCTTGTGAGTTGTGTTACTCCAGTCTAATTTTTTAATCCTTATGTTCCAGGTTACTCTGGTGGTGGTGGGTCTACCAAGACAGGTAAGAATTAGTGTAGCATACTTACTTTTACTTATACTATCGCCAGTGCAGGCCTAAGTACTTCAGATTTTTACGGGTTACGTTTAGTTATGTTTTTGTAATCAGAAAAACTATGTTCTGTGGATTTCGTCTTAGATTCCTAGAATAACTAGTAATGAGAAATGTTCAAAAATGGTTCAAATGGCTCTCAGCACTATGGGACTTAACATCTATGGTCATCAGTCCCATAGAACCTAGAACTACTTAAACCTAACTAACCTAAGGACATCACACAACACCCAGTCATCACGAGGCAGAGAAAATCCCTGACCCCGCTGGGAATCAAACCCGGAACCCGGGCGCGGGACGGGAAGCGAGAACGCTACCGCACGACCGCGAGCTGCGGACAAAAGAGAAATGTAATGATGTGCCGAACGTGAGGGAGCGAAGAGTGGTTGTATGACGATGTTGGCTGTGAGTTCCCAGAATCTGATTCATGTGACTGGTAAATCTTCTCCTCCACCCCTCCATCTTCTCCGGTCCTGTATTAATCTCTTCTTGCCCCCTCTCGCTGATCTTCAGCCTTGTTTACCGTTATTTGAAAGGCAGATTCCCCATCAGTATTAAAATTAAAAGCCAGTAAGCCACAAATACAACTTTCCTACTTGATAATAACGTTTCTCTGTTAAAAAATTTATACTTGTATATATTAAAACTATATTTTCTATGTCCGTCTGAATGATCATTAGAATATTATGTAAAAACTGGAAATAAATCACTGAAGAGATTTTCGAGATTTTTGGGGAAAAAATCCTTTTATGGATTACATACTCATTTATATGTCATATATATTTTAAAAACTTATATATTTAAAAAGCACGCACGTACTCGAATGTAAAGCTGTGTCAAAATTTCGAAGCAATCGGTGGAGAAGTTTTGAGAGATTTAAGATTTTGAACAAAAGATTTACATTTTTATTTGTATAGCTGACAGGTCGCATAGTGGATACGTGCCGTACAGATCCGACCTGTGGCAGCATCGCCTACTGTTGGTCTGAGTAAACTATACCTAAAATTCTGTGATATTGAACACAGAGGTACTGTGATGTCAGAGGTGCGAACATCTCGCTCCGTGGCTTCGCAGCTGCTACGAATAGGACTGAGGTTAAGCGATCTGCAATGGTATACAAGCGACCTCAGTGTCTGGAGTGATCCTCAAACCGTTCTCAGTTATGTTAGGATTGTAGTCGATTCACCTCAAACTACAAGTTAAGTTTCAGTGTTATAGGCGGTGAAACACGTTCACGCAACTGTACGGAAGGATCACAGAGCTTCCGTTTGAGGGCATTGCTGCAGCTTGTATACAACGTAGAGCGTCTCCGATGCGGGTAAAGTCAAATGGGAGACACTCGAGCGCACGTCTTATAGCCCTGATCTCTCTCCATGCGATTAACACGCCTTCGGTCCCTTAAAAAAGGCCTTGGAGGGTCGGCGATTCCTGTCGGACGGGGATGTGCAGCTGGCAGTTACGGACTTCTTCACACAGCATGACAAGGCGCTTCACCAAAAGGCTATCTTCACGTAGTGCGTCGGTGGGATGATTGCCACCAGGCTCACGGCGATTTTTCCTGATTGGCGTATCCGTTCTGAACTGTATGGCCTTGGAAGGGAAACTTTTAGATCGTCCCTTATATAACCGGATCGTTCGTCGGGAGGAGATGATGGTAGACGTTCCAGCGAACCCCCACATGCGGTTGCGGACAAACTCGTCCCCTCGTACTGGAGTGCGTGAATGTGTACCACGACGCGTCTCTCGTGGCGCTTTTTTCCATGCTTGTAGTGTTTTGGAGATGGGACGAATGTTCATCCGTCTGATCTCCAAAACTGCGACTACTGTCGATAGTTGAGGGAACAGTACATGCTGTAGAACAAGTCCCGTAGTAATGGTTCCCAGAGGGCAACTCTTAAAACCCTGTATGGCAATCCAGTTTTAGGTTTTCCTTAATTTCCGTAAGACATAGAGGCAAATTCCAGGATGTTTACCTTGAAAGAACACTCTCTGTTAGCCCTCAAACAAAACTTCCGCTTCGTCTCTACCGACTTTGTGTGGCCACTGGAGGCTGAACCGTAATCTGAGGTTCTTTTTCTTCCCTTTTGAGGGCACAGTTTCGGTGGTCTGGCGCCCAGGTTATGACAGTATCTGTGACACGCAGTGACCACAAGTATGAATATGGAGCGATGTCTTGTGCGCTCTGTTGGGAGGAGTTAGTTCGTAACGGTATGACTGCGCACAGGTCGTTGTTCTCCGTCAAGGAATTAGCAATTTGCACGCATTTTTATCCGCCTATCCACTGCTACATAGTCGACGACAAGCACTGATACGAATACGATGTTTTCCTGCGACAAAGGTCTCTGGAGGTTGTGGTTTACCTTGAATGCTCACGATACGCCCTTGACAACGAGGCACATTGAAAGCCTTAGCTCTTTCAGAAAACCTCGGAGAAACATTGTCCTGTGCACCGACATCATGCAGTTCTCCCACCTTCCACTCTTCTGTAACACCTGCGGCTATTACAGTGACTGGTGACACACCATGACGTGAACAAACTCGTACCTCAAAGCAATGCGTCTGCAACAAGCGCTTTCTTTTTAGAGCAGAAGCTATCTGCAGTTACCGACGGCTGTGTACAAAAGCGTACGCTGCTCTTTCTAATCAATGTTAAACAATGGCTGTATCAGTGTACCGTGTGCAACTTTTCTTAGGATTATAGAGGAAAAATCGGTAGGAAACTAATCTCGGAATAAACCATAGTGAAAGAACTCTATGAAAATGAAAGCGATGAACAGCTTCTTTCATCGGCTGTGCCTTCAAATTGACACTGGTGTAACAGAATACGTGATCTGTCACACCTATGCCTTACCGCACGGTAGTATACAGGTGAGAAAATGATGTATTACAATTAGGTCACATCATACTGTTTGATTCAAAAGTTCTTTAATTTCTTTTTTAATTTCTTGTGAATGTATATTACATGACTGTTCGTTTTCAATGACAACGCAACATGCCAAGGGTAATATTTTGTTGGGGCGGTCAGAGATGCAGTGACGTGTGGTGTCGTCTGAAGAACGAGGTACCATGACACAGTTGATTGAGGGAACCACAAGTAAACACAGTCGCTGCCAGACGCTGCGACGAATGAGACACTTCGGCTTAGAATTTCCGTTCGCCGCTGCTGCTAAAGAGTTGCTTGCTTACTTACTTACTGACTCATAAGTCAGGGTGCACTGAAGCTCAGGGCATTCTGCAGTCACCGCCAAAGTACGACAACATCGTCTCACTACAGTGCCAGCAAAACGAGAGTTGTATCAGACAGAACTATGCAGCAAAGTTTATTGTGACACTATTATGATGTACCGTATCAAGTGATACGCTATTGTTCAGTGGCAGTAACAAATATACATAAACAGTCCTGCGGACATAGCAGCGCTGGGTAGCCGCGCGGTTTGGGGTGCCTTGCCAAGGTTCGCACGACTCCCCCCGTCGGAGGTATGAGTCCTCCCTCGAGCATGGGTGCGTGTGTTTGTTGACCTTAGCATAAGTTAGTTTAAGTTAATTCCAGCGGTTTGATCCAGCAGGAACTTACCACCGCCACCACCACCTCCTCCGGACATAGGTTGTTTCAAAGGTAAGTATTTCATCTTGTTCAAGTGATATAATATGCTGGGTGTGTTGCACTATTCTCCTCTAGAAGCAATCTAAGAACTCACCAAAGCGCCGGCGACCGTTTTTTCGTCCGTAGAAACATACTGACCACTGCCACAAATGAAGCGAAGGCCAGCGTTTGCAAGAAAATTCTGCTAGCGAGTGTCGCTGATCTCGGCATAGTTTGTAATTTAAATGTATTGGTGTTATAAGTTAGCCTGTCTTCTGACGTCTATCCGTTAATGTCTGTCCATTGATATGTGTGTGTTGCTATACGATGCTAATAAAATTGTTATGAAGTGTAAGCTACTTCTCAGAATTCTTGCTGTGTTAATTATTTTTCAAGAGAAAACATAAAGTCAAATAGCAATTTTAGAAGAAAGTGTAAAGGAACTTTTCCAATCCAGCGTCTTCCTGATGTTTCGAATGTTGTATTTCAACAGAGATTTTATTTCAAGATTTAGTGGTGGCTCGCGTCCTGGTAGAACTAAATCTAAGCACCGCTGAACTGTTTAATTGTAAAATTAGTTCTTTTTAAAACTTGAAAAATCGGAAATCGACCATAACGCACCAACTAGTGTCTCTTTTTCATTTTTAGACTATCCATAGTAGTACAAGATGTAGAAGTGCCCAGTATAGTCATATACTGACGCAATGTCCTTGTTTGTGCAGCAAGTCCGATGAACGTGCGTTGAAGAGAGAGGATTGGTCCGGGGCAGCACCTGCTGTGGCCGCGACAGCAGCGGAAGAGGGTTCGGCAGGCAGCTCGAGCAAACCGTCTGGTAAGTGCGGCAACTTATTGTGTACACTCTAAGTGCCGGAGTAATTTCCAACGTCACTTGAAACCGACATTATGGAGCACATGACCGTCATGGCGGCAGATATCGAATAGTTATTGCTTTTGTTTACAGCGTTGATAACAGAAAATCTTGGGATAGTGAACTTTGTCAGTAAAGTAAACAGAAACACCTGCAGTGTTGATTTGCATTACTCTTATCTGGCGGGAATTAATTCCGAGACTGTGTACCGTAGAAAGATCTTTGGACTTCATTTAGTGGGAATCATGGTGTTAGGAATTGCGTGGACTGTCGTGGGAAAATGTATGTCAGACTAAGTGCAAATTATTGCTAGTGTGTTCCCGGGATAAGGCGAAACAGTATTTCTTGTGGCGGCATACACAATATGCGGCAATGCCGATGATGAAGATCTGGATCACGACACGGGTGAGTTAAATGACTGTCAATTTTTTTGTTTCATCTTTTGTCGACGTTGTTGTCAACGCTGTAAATAAAATGTATATCTGGCGCCATGACAGTTGCTCACTCGGGCGCTGTTGTTGTCAATGCTGTAACCAAAAGCAATAACTAATCGATATCTGCCGTAATGACCGTCGCGCGCTCGATATGTGTTGCTTGTAAGTGATGATGGAAATTAGCAGCAGCAGTACTCGCTACACTCTTGTCTTGCACGCTCACAGATGGACGTTCGTGTCAGGCGAACACTGCATGTGTTACTTGGAATCAAACAAGAGTCTCTGCCACTGATTTACGCCGTAGAGCATTCTGGAAGCACTCTGTCCCGAAACAGAACTCAATTCTGCAACAACTGTTCGTTCTGCAAGTTTCCTTCTGCAGCCTATATACATCCTCAACTATAGGTCGGAAAACTCTTGTTGCCCTTCGGTGTCAATGTGGTTTAACGAAGTTCCTCTGGAAACATTCCAGACAAATCTACAATTCTATGTCGAATAAGCCCATGATTGAGCAAACAGACGGTTTGAATGTAAGAATCGTTTTCAAGAATTTTTTCTGATTACTCTTTCGTTCTTATGGATTTATTTGTGAAATAGTTCAGTAATAGCATGACTTCATTTTTGCTTTTGACCCGCGGGAATAGTGCGTTAAATCGTAAACGCGCTCCTTGCATCAGGCCACTGGATCAGCCCGAACGTCGGCTGATTGGATGGGATAACAAAAGTGCAATGAGCTGGGATTGAAGTGCTTCCCAGATACGTTGATTCCTGTATTATGTCCCGTATGACTTTCTTCCAAAGCTTAAAAAACTTTTGACTCTGTTTTCCCTCCTTCCAAGAAATCACATAATAGAGTCCCCGCACCTTCATTCACCAAGGAAACAGACTTTTTAAAAAATTTCGCCTGTTTTGGTTATAATTTCTCAGTTTTTTAGAGAATAATAGCTGATCTTCCACTCGTTTACAGTTGCGCAGAGACGCCAAGAACCCTTCACACTTTGCTTAAACTTATTTGTACGCGAGTTTTAAATTCCGTCCTAGAGCGTTTTGCTCTGGAATCAGCGAACTCCACGCCCGCGGCGCCCTCTTCACCTTCAGATGCACTAGTTCTTTCACGTTGATCTCAGTTCGCGTCTTACGGCGTGCGCTTTTAATCGTTCTACTCGTTCTCCGTTAGATTCCTTGTTGTACCCAGGGCGGATGCGGCAGCCAAAATGCCGCCTGTCGTTAAAAACACACTTGTAAACAGACGATGTTATACTATACCGACAGGTAGGTTCTCTTATGTTGGCTATGCCATTAATGGCCGAGGAGAAATCTGCCGAAAGCTCGTGAATTGAAAACAACTGGACGCGGTTGGAAGCCCGTCAAAATTTTATCAGAATATATCGCCGCTATACTATGCGTTCGTATATTGTGCAGTTGATGTTCGTCCTAAGACACAACAGCCCTCAAAAAACTCTTTCTACATGTAAATTCAATTGTTCAACTGGGTGTGAATTCCTGAGGGACCAAACTGCTGAGGCCATCGATCCCTAGACTTACATGCTATTTAAACTAACTTATGCTAAGAACAACACACTCATCCATGCCCGAGGGACGACTTAAACCTCCGGTGGGAGGGGCCGCGCAATCCGTGATATGGCGCCTCAAACCGCGCGACCACTCCGCGCGGTCACATGTAAACAACATGCAAATGATTCTGTTATTTCTTTTAAACTACTCATAAACTATTAAACATATAAAAAATGTAATTGATGTCTGTTGTAATATGTTAGTAGTAAAACTATAAATAAGTTCAAAAGATTTGCGTAACGCGTTCAGCAGATATATTTTTTGTAAGCATTGAAATATTGTCACGATTAAAAAAAAGTTATTATCAATTCGATGCTAAACCGGAAGAGATATGGGAGAACAGCAAGTGAAGTCAGTAGGCTCTGAGATCGGCAGAATGCTGACAATAAAAGATTGGCCGCGAAACATCGCGAAATTGAGGATTTATTGTACCGATGTCACATGAATGACCGCAACCTTGACTCTCATAAACGACAAAAGAACTGTGTTTCAGCCAGAGGCATTAGTTGAGATAATTAGAAATAAGGTCACGTGCTTCAATTGTGATGCAAGATCAAGTGTTGACAGACATACACACTCCGTTTCATACTTGTTTCTTAAGAGAGATTACTACAGGCGAAAGTTTAACTGAGGGTCCAGAATATTATAACGTACTTTGGGGCGTACGTTTAAATTCGTACCTCCAGCAAATAACGCTCTTGCTTCCTTGTGCTGGGTACCCACGAATTTATCGTAATTCAGAGTGTATGTGGGGAAAAGTCTACGTTTTAAAATGAAACAAACGGTACCCAAAACTTGAAACAGCTGGAAAAAAAACTAACGGGAGTTGGAAAGTTTAGAAAGTTTGATCAAAATGTTTCGAATTAACTTACCGGAGATAGCAGTTCATCTTTGTAATTATCTGTTTCGTTGCTATGACTCGTTGAATGGAGACTGCATAAGATCGTTCAAATAAACAACATTTTTAAGGAAATGAGCAACATACAAATTCTTTTATCATAAAGAAATAATTGGAAATGCGTCTCTTTCAGTTTTATCCTCGTTAGCCTAGAAAAATAAATGTTTTTCACAAACCAAGAGACAGTGGATTTACGGAGAATGCAGGAGTGCGGAGAGAACGGTTGAGCTGTACGCACAAAGGATTCTCGAAATACTATGTCCAACGTCTATTGTGCAAAAAATTGTTAATGGAAGGGAACTGGAACACTAAACGGAAGGTAAGGATCAAGACTGCATCGAGCAGGGAGAACAAATTACATCTTCTGGCAGCTCTCGCTCATAATCCACACGGGGGCTGCAAAGAAATTGAAAGTGCTTCTGTACTAGAACTTCCGCATTTTTTGCACTACCAGCTTCTACTCGAATCATGTGTCAGCTCACCAGCAGATCAACCAACGGGACTGCAGAAGACGTATGCTTGGTAAGAATTTCTACCGGTGAAACTATCTTTACAAATTACGGAAAACTGAATGTAAGAAATACGCATTATGAGTTGCTGAAAATCCGCACTGGCCGAATTATGTTGAACATCACAGGGAGTGGAGTGTGAACGTTTGCTGCTGAATTACTGGAGACTACGTGACTGGACCTTACATCTTTAAAGAAACTTCAATGGGTTAAAGATACGCACAATTTTCCATCGAAGTGGTACCAGCTCTCCTGGCAGTAGTACCACTTGGGGTACGTAGATGTATGTGGTACCAGCACGATGGGTGCGCGGTTCGCTGCTCGCTTGTGGCTGTCCTGGCTGCGGCGGCGTTGGAGCACCTGAGACGAATGCTTCAGCACCTCTGGAGCCCGTAGCGTCCCTTAGTATCTCTGTTATCACAACGCCTTCAGATTCTCTCGTCCTCGCCAGGCGACACAGACATGAAGGCAGGATCGCGAACCTCTTAGCAGGAAGCCAGAATGTTTACTGGCCACATAGCTATCCCCTTACACTACAAAAACAGGTTTGAGGTATTACCTACTGTAGAATCATCAAGGGAATCCTAGTATGTTCGTAGGATTCGTTATTATTATGAACTCCAACATTAGGTGAGCAATGCAGCCTATTAAGGAAACAACGAGCGGGTTGCGATACGAATCCAGTGGCCACTCTACTTTCCCGGGGAAGACGTGGAGGGGAGGAGGAGAGTATTAGAGCCTTTTTAGTGACACACGCGTCTTACAAAATATAAACATCAAAAACGTTTCCTCAAAAATATGCTTCTGTAACAGAATTGAAAGAGTTTGACAGAAAGACGCATACATCTCGTCTCTACAGGGTGTTACAAAAAGGTACCGCCAAACTTTCAGGAAACCTTCCTCACACACAACTAAAGAAAAGATGTTATGTGGACATATGTCCGGAAACGCTTAATTTCCATGTTAGAGCTCATTTTAGTTTCTTCCACCTACGCTGAATAGAGCACGTTATCATGATTTCATACGGGATACTCTACCTGTGCTGCTAGAACATGTACCTTTACAGGTGCGACACAACATGTTGTTCATGCACGATGGAGCTCCTGCACATTTCAGTCGAAGTGTTCGTACGCTTCTCAACAACAGATTCGGTGACCGATGGATTGGTAGAGGCGGACCAATTCCATGGCCTCCACGCTCTCCTGACCTCAACCCTCTTGACTTTCATTTATGGGGGCATTTGAAAGCTCTTGTCTACGCAACCCCGGTACCAAATGTAGAGACTCTTCGTGCTCGTATTGTGGACGGCTGTGATACAATACGCCATTCTCCAGGGCTGCATCAGCGCATCAGGGATTCCATGCGACGGAGGGTGGATGCATGTATCCTCGCTAACGGAGGACATTTTGAACAATTCCTGTAACAAAGTGTTTGAAGTCACGCTGGTACGTTCTGTTGCTGTGTGTTTCCAGTCCATGATTAATGTGATTTGAAGAGAAGTAATAAAAACAAGGAAAGTAAGCGTTTCCGGACACATGTCCGCGTAACATATTTTCTTTCTTTGTGTGTGAGGAATGTTTCCTGAAAGTTTGGCCGTACCTTTTTGTAACACCCTGTATAAGTAAGTTGTCCGATACCGTTCATCATATTACAGTGCGCTTAGACAAAACTGAATTTTACTGCACAACAAATCGACCAATTTCGTAAATTTTTACTGTGTTCAAAACTTGTTTATATTTTATGTCTTGATCACCATCGATACCACTTGAATAATCCTAATCCTTTGTTCACAGTTTATGCGGACAAGACGAACTCTCTGGAGCTACTTAGGACATCGGAGGAGCAAGCGTTTTGTTCCCTGGATCATATACTGCCGGATCAAGCACTGTTCTCCTCCTTAGAGAGTACAGACTTCAGAGTGGAATGTGAGAAGTAGACTGGTGAGTACATCGCCCTCCGTGCTTTAATTACTTAAGGTTCAGTTTATATCCAGCCAGTTTCATTCAACAGCACACACCACACTCGCTAATTTTCCGAAAATAATTGCTCAATTTTAATCACTTTCGACATTGGTCACCAACAGAACATCTTCGAGAAGGTAACTCTAGTCGGTATAGTAAGCTTCTGTAAATCTTGCGAAGATCGCACGCTACCATTTCACACAGTTACCCCTGAACCACTCCTTAACCTGCGATACCACTGCTACGGGCTGAGCATAGGCACTTCCCAGTACAGGTCGTTTTAAGCGCCTGTGGATCACTACTTCTCTTCGTTTCTCTAGCTAATTAGCTTGTTAATTCTGTCTTCGTGACAATATTGGCCATCCACACGTCTGGAGCATTCGCCATAATAATTAAAGGGCTCACGCGCCAACACGTTTCTTTATACCCATTTCTCCTTCTGTTTCTCACTATGTAACAGCCTTAGTAGCAGACACAAGCCACTATTTGCAGATAACATTCAAATGATGCTTCTGTTCGATACATACACTACCCTACATCGTATTTTACATAAAAACTGTTTATAAAGTAAATTATTGTAACACCTCTAGATATCAACCCACAGATCTTCACTCGCTATTAAATACATCAAATATTATTCATACTAATCTACCACCATGTGTCAATGGTCACAGATGAAGAAAGGACGATGAAAGATAGGCAATGAGAAACTGTCCTAACTCTGAAATACATTATTATTCACTCAGAGTATTATGTCAATTTCATAATCTCCCAAGACTAGTGTCGAAGATAATTATTGCTATTATAATCATAATACAGACGCGTCGTGTTATGTAAAGGTGATAAGGCAATACGAAGTCATATGTGGTAGTATTCAGAGTATGCTTTGAGGAACTAATTTACAGTATTCTTACCAGCAGATTTTATCGTATCTATTGAACTTGATTTAACACATGTGAAGATATAAATCTTTTAGGTTATTTAGTGGTTACTCTTGCAATTCCGATTTATATTTACTTATTTGTCTGTCGGTGTGTACTGCTGTAATACACAGTGTCAGTGCTTGTCTGACAGTTCGTGTTTTGGTTTCCGTCGAATAGTTGATGGTTATCACCATATAAAAGGCAGCAGAGTTCGCTTCTGTTATGCCCCTTCTTTCACAATTATAGTGGTGCAGCTTTGCGAAGTATGCTGCGTCAGAATCGTGTTTTTATTTCTTATTGTTATGGTATCCTTGCACACGGTCTGAACAAAAATATGGAAACTCAAAATACGCAGCACTTTACCGGGTCTAATACGGTGTAGGAAAACCGTCGGCATCCAAAATAGCTTCCAGTATTCATGGATGGTTTCCAAGGGGGTATTATATCATTCTTCCTGCAATAAAATAGCGAGATCAGGTAACGATGACGGAAGTGTATGTCTTTTCATAATTTCCTGAGACTAGTGTAGTAGGTAATTATTGCTGTTATAATCAAAATACAGACGCGTCGTACTTTAGAGTAGAGAGTAGCCTACAAAGTCTCGATAATACTGAGAGCTGGTGACTATGGTGTTCAAGGTAGACGCGACAATACATCATCGTGCTCACGAAACCAGTCCCGGATCATGCGATCGGTGTGAACAAAAGCCTTATCGTCATGGAACACTGAATCACAATTGGAGAAAACACATTGTACCATGTGGTGAGCCTGATCAGCCAAAAGCGTCACATAATCCTTGACAGTAAGAAGACCTTGCACAGTGACCATGGCGCTCACGAAATAACACGATTTTTTTCTTCTTTGAGTCATCAGTCTTGTGACTGGTTTGATGTGACCCGCCATGAACTCTCCTGCACTAACCTTCTCGTATCAGAATAGCACTTGCACCCCACGTCCACAATTACTTGTTGGTTGTATTCAAATTTCGGACGTTCCCTATACTTTTTACCCGCCTCAGTTCCCTAAGGCCATTATGCCTTAACACATGTCATATTGTCCTGGCTTTCCTTCTTGTCAGTATTTTCCATACCATCTTTCCTTCGCCAATTCTGCGGGGAACCTCCTCATTACGTATCTTATCAGTCCATTCGATTTTCAACATTCTTGTGTAGCACAACATTTCAAATGGTTCAATTCTCTTCTGTCCCAGTTTTCCCAGTCTCCTTGTTACACTACGAAAGAATGCTGTGCTCCAACCCACATTCTCAGAAATTTGTTCCTCAAGTTGAGGCCAATGTTTGATACCAGTATGTATTGCGAATACATAGAAAGAAGGATCCTTTATTGTATGATTATATGATAGCGGAACAAACACTGGTAGCAGTTACTTCTGTAAAATATCTGGGAGTATGCGTGCGGAACGATTTGAAGTGGAATGATCATATAAAATTAATTGTTGGTAAGGCGGGTACCAGGGTGAGATTCATTGGGAGAGTGCTTAGAAAATATAGTCCATCAACGAAGGAGGTGGCTTACAAAACACTCGTTCGACCTATACTTGAGTATTGCTCATCAGTTTGGGATCCGTACCAGATCGGTCTGACGGAGGAGATAGAGAAGATCCAAAGAAGAGCGGCGCGTTTCGTCACAGGGTTATTTGGTAACCGTGATTGTGTTACGGAGATGTTTAATAAACTCAAGTGGCAGACTCTGCAAGAGAGGCGCTCTGCATCGCGGTGTAGCTTGCTCGCCAGGTTTCGAGAGGGTGCGTTTCTGGATGAGGTATCGAATATATTGCTTCCCCCTACTTATACCTCCCGAGGAGATCACGAATGTAAAATTAGAGAGATTAGAGCGCGCACGGAGGTTTTCAGACAGTCGTTCTTCCCGCGAACCATACGCGACTGGAACAGGAAAGGGAGGTAATGACAGTGGCACGTAAAGTGCCCTCCGCCACACACCGTTGGGTGGCTTGCGGAGTATAAATGTAGATGTAGATGTTGATGTAGACATCTCTTGCTCAGGAATGCCCTCTTTTCCTGTGCTAGTTGGCTTTTTATGTCATCATTGCTTCGTCCCTCATGGGTTATTTTGCTTTCAAGGTAGCAGAATCCCTTACCTTCATCTACTTCCCAATTCCCAGTTTCGATGTCACGTTCCTCGCTATTCCCATTTCTGCTAAGCCTCATTACGTTTGTCTTTTACTGATTGTCTCTCAGGTCATATTCTGTAGTTACCAGACTGTACATGTCATCCATTGCATCTCGTAATTCTTCTTCACATTCACACCGTGATATGGCTGTACAAATGGTCAGGGAATCAGTGCCATTATTCACTCTCGGGACGTGAAACAAGACTCATCGAGCAAGGTCTTTCTTACATTGTTCCACAGCACCAGTTTCTTGGCTCGTGAATCACTTTTTCATGTTCCGTACATTTGCATCACTGATGAATGGTTCTGGAATTCCGTCTCAACATGCAATTCCTCGCTTATGGAGCTGCCGTCGTGTTTAGTCAATGGTTCCAATGGCTCTGAGCACTATGGTACTTAACTTCTGAGGTCATCAGTCCCCTAGACTTAGAAACTACTTAAACGTAACTAACCTAAGGACATCACACACATCCATGCCCCAGGCAGGATTCGAACCTACGACCGTAGCGGTCGTGCGGTTCCAGACTGAAGCGCCTAGAACCGCTCTGCCACTTCGGCCGTGTTTAGTCCTTGCAGTGTTTTCGAGTGTGACATTCAGATCTGCAGCGATTGTTGTAGCTGTCGTACTGTTATTTTTCTTCACAATTCTCTTCGATGACCGTCTGTCACAATTACTCAAAACAGAATTTCGTACATGTACAGCTTACGTTATGTAATACAAAGAGGAAAGTTTTTTTAGCGCTGATACGAATGTCTTTGACAGGGATGACATAGGGCTGACCTGTAAAACTCCGGCACCGAGTAATCTGGACGGTTGTTCACGAACATGGCGTGGATTCTCTTTATTTCGTTGGTGCACGTTCTTCGTTCAATCAAGCTGGTGACAGATATTCAATTTCATTTTGAGTCTGCAACTAAACTGGATACTGATGTGAATATTGTATATTATTATAGTGCTGCTACTTCGGAGTATCCTTTCTGTGCTGGCACATATTTGACATTATTACCTACAGGATGCACAAGCATGTGAGACGACAGTATAAAAAAATCGCAACTATTTTACTCTTCTTTTTGCCGTTGTACTGCTCGTCGATACATTCTGAAACCAGCTGTAATGTTGGTTGCTTATTGTAGCCATTCCGTCAGCAAAATTTTTTGAAGCAGTATAGTTATTCTAGCAAGATTTTGGACTCCTACTGACTCTAGAACACAGTGAATCTTCAGCTTGTGGCTGAAGGCGTGCAGGCACAATTGCATGTGACTGGGTGTCCGATGTATATTATGACATAGTCACCAACTGGGTTATCAGCAAAGGAAGGATTGTTGTTACATCCATCGTAAACTTGATATGGCTGTGGAAGGTAGCGAGATGTTCCGGCTCTTGTCCAACCGGCCAGACAGTGAATGTGTCTTCGACAAGGCGTTAAAAGCAACTGTGCTTTGCATGAATCGTGTCCAAGACTATATCCTCAAAGTTGTGTGCACAGGGGTAAGAACCAGTGTCGTCACAGCCGGTAACACGGATATAGAAGGATGAGGGCAGCAAATAGGAGATCGTAAGTTGCATCATGACAACGGTCGAATACCGTTCAGCCAAAAGCTCGTGGATATATAAAACAGAGGCGAGTTTATACAAATACACCATTTCATTAACGACTAGGCGATTTAGGCGTTTTGGATATTATCAAGAAACATGGTGGTAAAAAAAGGGTACAGACAGCTCAGTATAGGCTCTAGTAACTTTCTGCACACAAAAATTAGATTATATGCAGCCACTTGTGAGATGAAAAGGTAACGGCATGTATAACAAAGTGCAACAAATTCATTGTAGGTATTGCTTAAAACTTCAGTTTACTAGATAACGCCAAAGGCGGCAAAATTAGCTAACTACTTACGAAATAAAATATTCTTTCCAATTTAGAATGTCAGCCTCACGCTTTCAAAGTGAATTTTTGAGTTATTCCTTGTGTGTCAAAGGCAACAACATTTAAAATGGTGTTTTTGTCGCCCGCAGGTGCCATGAGGTGTCGACGACGAGTGGTGGAGTCCCCAGCACAGACGTGTGTTTTCGCGCCTGCTGAACATCTGCCGCTGGGGACAAGAAGACGGGAATGTCCCGTCGACACTGAGGTCATTACTGTGGGGGAGGACATCACATCTGTGTTCTCATGCCTGCTGAAGATCTGCCGCTGGGGACAAAAAGACGGGAATGTCCCGTCGACAACGAGGTCATTACTGTCGGGGAGGACATCTGCCTTCTTGTGGCTCAGCCGCCACGCTTGCCGCCGCCGAGGCGTGCTGACGTCACGAAGCCATACGAGACACCACCACCTGGCAGGAGACGAGACGCGGCCTGTCCACTGCTGCCGCCACTGAAGCGTTAAGTCATCCTGTCACTAATATAAACAGAGTCAACAGTGACTGACGAGCATTTAAAATGTACTATTGTTTACAATAAACAAATTGTTTGAGCTGTATTGAGGATTCTCATTGAGTATTTAAAGACTGTTGAGAAATAAGTGAATGGAAAATTTATGTTGAGATTGGTGTAATACTTTTCTTCAAAACACATTACATTAAGAGAAAAACAACAATAGTCAACACAGAACTTCTTCAGCAATTATAAAATGTGACTAGAATAATTTACGAAAGACATGATGATAAAACAAATTAAGTAACACTAGTCTCTCTCCGCAATTATCCATGCACGGAAAAATACTGCTGTGCAATGAATAACATTAAGGCTCAATAGGATGAAACTTATTTTCTTTTTACATAAACAGTCATGCACGTTTATGAACACAGGTTATAAAACTGAGTGCCGATTAAATACAGCAACCAACAAGACAGAAGCCACCACACTCATAAACATAAGACACCCAACTAGCCGTTGGTCAGCCACACCATCGGTCTTCTGAATCACGACCAGAGCTTTCCTGGCTAACAAACAGGCCGCCCACCACTTCTGCACATGGAACGACGTACATCAGGGTTCAGAACTGCAACAGTTAGCTCACAGGATCACCCGATGGCAGGGGTCCCCTTTGTCAATTCTGAGCCAGCAAAATACAAACATGTCCGGCCAGGGCTCCAGCAGGCTGGACTCCGCCGATGGCCGCTGCAGGTTGCAGGCCGTTGGCTGGGAAGAACTCGCGTGCAGCAGACTGCGGCCAGCTCCGTTTAGGAGGCGCCACAGTTGCTCTGCCGACGGCGCCAGCGGCAGAGGCGCGCGAGGGAGTTCTAATGTATCGGAACAGTGGCGAATTTAGTGTTGGCACAACTTTTTTTTAAAAAAAGACTTCATTAAAACCAATATAGTGTACCGTATTTTAACACTACATATGCGCACTCTTTATTGACCTACTCTCAGCTTCTTGTTCCCCTGGATATTTACCAACATCGTTGAAGACCGGTATCAATTTGAAGTACACAATGTGTGTTACCACCCTCACTACTTTTTTGTCACGAAACAAAATTTTCGAGAAAATGTAGTGATAACAGCAAAGAGATAATGGATGATCATTACATAGGATGTCCCAGGAAGAAGGTCAGTATTCAGGGATGTGACAGGAAAGATCATAGGTAAAAACATTCGCTAAGTCCATTTTCAAATACTGGAAGTGTACCCTCTATTATATCTCTTAAAAAAATAATGTATGCTATTTATTTAGAGGAAACACTCTCCTAGTAAATTTGTTTGTCCTTTGATTTATCGTGATCTGTTACTGATTTTTTATGAAGTTAGTTTTTACGTTTAGCTTTCAAAAAAATACAAAAGAGATATAATAAGCAAAATAGTGAATTTCGTAGGTTGCCAATTAAGTATTGTATCTGGTTTTACCGAGCTATAAAGGCACATTTGCATGCCGAGCGTGAGTTTCCTCGGAAACGCGAAATATTAATTAAATAAATAATCAGTGACAAATAAATAAAGCCTATGGCACACAACTGCAGCGCTGTGTCGCTGATAAAACAAAAGCACAATTACGTTACTCTTATGTTTGATTAAGAAAGGGAGAGCTCTGGTTGAAGTGGTGCGAGAAGCACGTATTTTATTTTATTGTCTGGCACACCGCCATATTTCATGTTATAGAAGAATACTGCGAGTTGCAACCACACTAGGCACTCGATTCTGTAAAGAATTTATATTTATAAAAGTAAGTAGGATTATGAACTGTAGGCTTATTCATTGAATATATCTGATTTAACTAACTGTGTAACTTTTTTATGTTTAGTAGACAATCACCTCTGTACGACGTATTGGCATGGCTGGCAAATTATTGTAATATTGAGATTTAGATTATGAGTCCGCACCTACCGCAGCAGTCTTTGGAAACGATTTAATTACGAAGTCCGATTATTCAGTTTTATTTCACGGTCAACTACGAGTAACATTGCCTTTACGAAAAAGCCATTGTCAAGCGTCTGATACCGAATAATTAAACGTCCACGTTCCAGATAAGCAAATACAATTGCAATCACAATCACCATCATACAGATAGAATAATTAACATATTTAAAATAACATTTTTTTTATTTATTTTATTTATTTTATATTGGCGACTGCGTGTCGGACTTGTTATTTTGTCATTTGTTACATTGTTCTCTTTGTTTCATGTAAAAAATCAACTTTCTGGACCTGGACGTCAATGTATGAGAGATAACAAAATCTGAAGATATTTTCCAATTCTGAAATTTTGCGGGAAGATGCAATGAAACTTCCAGCAAAATAAGGTAAGACGCAGCATCTTTGCATTGGTAGGCTTGACCAGACGTATAATTCAGTGTATTAGCTTTTCAGTAAATTCTGTAGTGTTTCTTTTCTGCATAACAGTTTCAGTGATAAATTTCATTCTCAGTACTTTTCCCTAAACAATAACGTATGCAACAATACCAATACACGAGTGTACAATATGGCCGACTTCTGTACGATATCATGTAACATGGCCAGCAGCCATTACCAATAATCTCAAATTCAGTTTATATTTTTAAATTAACAGACAGCCATTGTTGCTACGAGCGATTCATACTCAACTACATTTTATTTTAAAATCAGTGTCAAAAATTTTCTTGAAACATATATCACGTGTGGCATGGTAATAACTAGAAAACAATACGCAAAAATGGAACAGCAAGGACGTACTATTCAGACGCAATCCGACTCGGACGTGAGACAAGTGTTAGAAAATGACTTTACGACAGCAACCGGTAGTGACGATTCATCAAACATTGACGCAAGTGTTGACGAAAATTTTGACGATAGGCCGTCCACTACAAAAATTTCAAAATCTCAATCAGAGCCCATGTTAATGCATGACGTCACGTCTAATGACGCGGCGGGGGCAGAGACCTTGCAAATGGTAAACATTGCCGACATGTTACAAATGCTAATGAAACAAAACGCCGAAAACATGGCAACCTTAAAGGCACAATTAGAGACACAAAATGAACAGTTAAAAACACAAAATGACGAAATCAAGTCTGATCTCATAGCAATCAAGATAGGTAATGACACTTTATGTAAGCGTGTGGAACTTATAGACGCCACACTGACCAAACAGATGACCGAACTCAGTACTAAATTTTCCCAGCTCAATACGAGACAAGAAAAGACTACAACTGACGTAGCACTTTTACAGACACAAGTAAAAAACCTTAATGTCACGTGTGAAGTTCTTACTGAACAAATTCAAACATATCCTTCAGTACATGACAACCTTGAAAAACGAATTACTGACGTACAGAATAAATTTGACAATGTTGAACAACACCTGACTGACATCTTACAATCAGATGCCACAGCTCATTTTCAAAATATTAATAAAGAATTTCATGATTGGGTTGAGAACAAAGACAAACATTTTGATAGATGCTTACGTGAAAATTTACCAACAATTGTGCACGACTCCGTAGCGCAATACATTACTAATAACCTATAGCGATGTAATGATGATGTAAACATGTTTATGTGCAACTATATTATGTTTATGCTAAGAAAATATGTGACGTGTGTATGTATAATTACTTATTTTTTGTAACTGATGTATAGTGTAACTGTTACTATGTAAAAATTTGAACAAAACGAGTGCCAAAAAGACATTGCATAGTGAACCACTGTTCACGGACATTAACGAACATTACTAACTCTGCAACTACGCGGAAACCTATGTGAAAGAAACTGTTAATGCCATTCATTATGCAGCGTATCTATGTGAACGCGATGAACGATTTCCTTGATTAATAACTACGAACATTTAGGTGAGCTATATTCAGCAAAAAACTGAAAATGTGAAGTGCATAATTTGTGGATCGTCTAGTGATATTACTACAGTACCCAACTTCAAGATGTTAACTGGATTAAATGGACACAAAGTGCCTGTCCAGAAAACAACACGACGGGTGGAAGAATTTTGGTTGGAACTTCAGGGAATGAAATGTTCTCGAAATGTGACGGACACTCTTACCTGGACTGTCCAAGGATCGACGCCAGCTATGTGCCGTCCGAGGTTCTGCAACCAAGCTTCCACGGAATGTAAAAAACGAACTGCACGTGGACCAATTACTCGACGGGTCACGTCTGATCTGTAATAAGCAATGCTTTTAGTCACAACGAACTGCATCACTACGACTATAATGGAAATGAGAAATGGACACGCTTATGTATTAATCACGTTGTTATACAACGATGTTACTGTGATCATAAAACTGTACCACGACGATACTAACCTGTAAAAAATTATTGTGCAGCGGATGAATATGAACTGTAATAACGACACGATGTGTATAGGTCAACGCACCTGAAAAATACGGACATTTTTCTTTGAAGTATTTCAAAACAATACTATGTAACTAAGAACATTCAACAATCTAAGTTGTATTGTGTTATAACAAATATTGTAAATTGAAAACTAAGTTACCTGTCATAGAATGTAGTCTTCATATGTAATCTTGGTTGAATATTTTCTTTGTGCAACGACTGAAAAACGCGCGCACACGAACAATACGATCTGCAATACTGTGCCGCGTGATCTAACTGTACGATATAACGGCAGTGCCGCAGATACACAGACGCTTCTGCGCATGCGCGCACTCTATCTGCCAACATTAGAACTTTTACGGCGCACCCGCGTCATTCAAATTTTGTATATAATGTGTATAATGTGTAATGTAAGTCATGTAAATAGTTGTAGATAACTTAGATTTTCTTGTGCCTTTAGGTGAATTGCTCACCTGCAGGTGTGTCCTTTCGCCTCGCAATTCAGGGGGCAATATAAAGGCACATTTGCATGCCGAGCGTGAGTTTCCTCGGAAACGCGAAATATTAATTAAATAAATAATCAGTGACAAATAAATAAAGCCTATGGCACACAACTGCAGCGCTGTGTCGCTGATAAAACAAAAGCACAATTACGTTACTCTTATGTTTGATTAAGAAAGGGAGAGCTCTGGTTGAAGTGGTGCGAGAAGCACGTATTTTATTTTATTATCTGGCACACCGCCATATTTCATGTTATAGAAGAATACTGCGAGTTGCAACCACACTAGGCACTCGATTCTGTAAAGAATTTATGTTTATAAAAGTAAGTAGGATTATGAACTGTAGGCTTATTCATTGAATATATCTGATTTAACTAACTGTGTAACTTTTTTATGCTTAGTAGACAATCACCTCTGTACGACGTATTGGTATGGCTGGCAAATTATTGTAATATTGAGATTTAGATTATGAGTCCGCACCTACCGCAGCAGTCTTTGGAAACGATTTAATTACGAAGTCCGATTATTCAGTTTTATTTCACGGTCAACTACGAGTAACATTGCCTTTACGAAAAAGCCATTGTCAAGCGTCTGATACCGAATAATTAAACGTCCACGTTCCAGATAAGCAAATACAATTGCAATCACAATCACCATCATACAGATAGAATAATTAACATATTTAAAATAACATTTTTTATTAATTTTATTTATTTTATAGAGCGCCAGGCTCCCTACAAATTACTGTAAATGTAATAGCGTAGTATTACTCAGCTCTGAAATTATTACTATCACAGAAAATAGACAAATTTTAATAAAATTACTTCACTGGATTACTTCAATTAATCTCACTGAATATTTTTACATAATTTCTTCCACTCCGGCTATCAGACATTGTGCTGTGAAAAAATTTTTAAATGTACCGCGTAATGGCGGCTAATTGTTAACAGTCCGAGATCACTGTTACTCGCTCCGCAGTAGCTGGAAACATGCTAAATAATTTTCATTAAATATTCTTTTCATAAGATAAATGTGGCGTAGGTTCTTGAAATAACACACGGAGATCACTTTAGACTAATATATTCTTACTAGGACACAGTTTACACCATTAAATATTTGCAATTACGTTACGACAGAAACAAATGCTAGTGCAGCACAATAGCTTGCGTACCTAATTCCAGCTAACACCAGAACGAACAGAACAAAACAGACTAGACAGAAGAATGAGCATTGCATTGTATTTTATACTCTTACAAAGATAATCACATTATAATCTCATACAATAAAAATAATGTCTTTCCTGCATCTATCGATCTATATTGTATATTTATACAGTTAGTGTTATTACCTTTTGCAGATAAATCGATGTTTGCAGTTCATTTTGGGTCACATACAGTCATTTTTATTTATGTTTCACCTCGATAATGGTGAATATTGCAAAGGGACACTGCACCTCCTGGCCCAATTCATGTTTTTTCTCTGGTTGTCGAAATGGCACATGTGGTGAAACAGTTTTTGTGACCTTCTGAAAGTGAAATATGGAGCTACTCAAATTTCTCTTAAAAAAAAAAGAAAAGAAAAGAAAAGAAAAGACGGCCGCGCGGGATTAGCCGAGCGGTCTTAGGCGGTGCAGTCGCGGACTGTGCGGCTGGTCCCGGCCGAGGTTCGAATCCTCCCTCGGGCATGGGTGTGTGTTTGTCCTTAGGATAATTTAGGTTAAGTAGTGTGTAAACTTGGGGACTGATGACTTTAGCAGTTAATTCTCATAAGATTTCACACACATTTTGAAATTTTTTTAAAAAAAGACGCATGTGTAGTGTGCCACTACGATAGCACTGTGTGTGTTCGGCATAGCGTATTGGGAAGAGGACTCAGCAGTGTTCGTTTAAAACATTTTTAAATTTATTCGGATGCAAAATTTTTGTCAATATTACAAACACAACTTGGACACCATACAATATTTGTGAATTTGAGTGATTGTAACAAGGGAATCACAATTTCATTAGAAAGAACACGGAATAGTTAAAATTTACAAGATCGGTTACAGAATTTGGGTGCCCTTTCAAGACTCGTTTAAGTTTTATCCAAATGTCCCAATAAACAGGTTTAAGATTCTTTAGTTAAGAAAAGACACGCGCACAGTAGTAAATTTTACAAGTAATGAAAGATAAAAATACCAACATAACGGGTAGAATACAGACAGAAGTGGTGCCTGTAAGGCGAGATAATCAACAGCGAGGCCCACGGCCGGTCGCGGCTCCTAGCCGACAAGTCGACTAGAACAGGCACACACAACGTCCGCTCAGGTCACACAGACACACCAGATAATAACTGCTTTCTGTAATACACCAAAAATCTTTAAAACAAGTGAGAAAACACGCATTACAAGCGCTCTTCTTAACGTAGCTGAAAAAAGGAGGTGCCTCCAGAGACGTTGCAACCTTTAACAAATTCAAACACGAAATACCAAAACGAGGCTCAAATTGCCAAATATGCTCAAAAAAAAAAAAACAGCTGGTGCACAAGCCTGGACATGATAATATATTAAGGCCAATCAACAATTGAATGTAATAAAACAGAACCGCTTGGCAATAGAAGCCAAAAGCGAAAAGACATTCCATCCAAAAGGGATTGCTGAGACAAATGGGCACTAAATATGCAATACGGTCTCACGTCGAAATAAAGAAGAAGGTGATGCCCCACAACAGATCAAACGAGCTAACCAAATTCAAATGTTCAAATGTGTGTGAAATCTTATGGGACTTAACTGTTAGGGTCATCAGTCCCTAAGTGTTAGTGTTGGGCAGCGTAAATGGGTGTTTAAGAAAGAAGTCAACAGTGAAGTTGTGCAACATCATGTCAAGATAGTAGCAAGAGGATTCACCCAGAAACCTGGAATTGGTTATGACAGTACACTCCCATCTGTGGTAAGTCATTCTACACTATAGCTTTATCTATTGAACTAAATTAATACATCATACATTTTTTAGATGGAATTCCCAAGGAGAAAATCTTTACTATGCAATCTGAAAGTTTTTATCATTCTAATGGTAAGAATAAAATTTTAAAACTAAAAAGTGTAATGTGTGGGTTAAAACAGTCATGCAGAGTACAGAATCAAAGAGTGAAAGACGATTTATACTGTTTGGGTTACAAAAAGTTTAGACTAGATCCTTGCATCAGTATTAATGTACTGTTGGGCTTAAGTCAAGGGAAGTATATTGATCAGTTGCTGTAAAAATTCTACATGAAAGATTGTAAAACTGCAAAAACTACAATTGCAACTAAACCTAATTTTCTAAGTGAAAAAGAAAATAAAGCTACTGATGTTCCTTATCAAACCTTAATAGATAGCATACTGTATTTTTCTGTACTTACAAAACCAGAGATTTCATTTAGTGTGAGCTATTTAAGCCAAGTCAATAATTCATATTCTATCAAGTTTTGGAAACATGCTAAGAGAATTTTGAAATATTTTAAAGAAACTATCACGTTTTTGTAAGGTTTACGAAATTATATTTAGAATTACATGGTTTTGTAAATGCAGCTGGGCAAATTGTGCCTTAGATAGGAAATCATATATTGGTTTTACTTTCAAACTGTGTGGTCCTGTAGTATGATGGCAAAATACAAAGCGGAAGACTGTTGTTCTCCTTAGGAGAGGGGCTGAGTATATGCTCTTTCTGGGGCATTTATTTAATAAGTGTATCGCATGAACTGATTTACTGATAGAGTGAGTTAAATATGGCTCTTGATCCCTCAAATCATAAAAGGGCTGAATGTGTTGATGTTAGACATCGTTATATACAGAACACTTTAAGAACAGGTTATTTACAAACGAATGATAAGCCAGCAGATATAATGACAAAAGAATTAAGAAAAGAAAAACGTTATAGATTTGTGAACTACATGGCTTACATCTTTTTATGAAAATAATTTGAAGGTTTTGAAGTCAATAAAACAAGTTTAGTCAGAAGCATTCATATGAGCATCCGTGGGCTGTGTGGGCCATGATGTTTGTATGCCATTCCATTATGTACCATTGTCTTTGCTTTGTTCACTTCCAATACGCGCCTACTTGACTGTCTCTCCATTTTCCAGTGTGTAGCTCTGTGAGTTAGTAACCTCCGCTTGTGTGTGTGTGTGTGTGTGTGTGTGTGTGTGTGTGTGTGTGTGTGTGTGTGTGAGTGAGTTTGTTTTACCGTAAATACAAACCTGGAAACGTCAATTGACAACCAAAATGTGCTACTGAGCTCAAAGTCACATCACTTACATGGAACTGAAAAGAATTCTGTGTGTGTGAAAACCAATCTCATTCATAAACAAAAATATAAGCAAACCAATAATGTCGCACTCAGTAGATTTGGTCAGTGTGCACTGTTTGAAAAACATAATTCTATTTTAAAAAACTGTAATGTTGAAACACAAAAAAATTTCTGCACTGACATGACCCAGGTAAAGAAAAGAAACTGACAGAATCTACATTGCTCAAAGGAAACAAAATAATCATGTATCATGAATCTCACCTGAAAAATTAAGTACTGGCAGAAATAGCAACACAGCAGTACTCCACAACAACTAAAATAAATACTGCTAAGACTAACTAGAATTGGTCAAAGGAAATTGGGTTCATAATCTTGACACAGAAGGCCAATGAAACACACGATTCAACCTTTAATTAGTGAGGAAGGAACTTATTAAAGAAAAGAACTATAGACTCTAATATGAAAATTAATTTAATCTTATAACTTTGATGGTACAAAAAATTAACTCATAACATCAATCAATAGAATAATCATCAAAAACTCTACTGTGACGATGGTGAAGTGGACCAACAATACAAGGCTACAAAAATAAAAATAAAATTTTTATATATTAAATAATACCTTGTTTTTCATTTCAAAACCTTTCAGTTTTTTGTCCATATTCTATCCAACAATTGTTCTAAGTCATCATTCCTCCTCGTAATAAATCTGCAACTCACATAGTTCCAAAAGCGCATCCATGCATTACACTTCACGTTCGTTGAAGAGACACTGTTGGTAGACCCTTGCTTCATCAGGGCGGTCAGTTGCTCAACAGTTACACGACTATTCGTCAGTTCATTTCGTATCTCCGCTGCCGTCCTTAACCCCTGTCATCTATGGCCCGTTGTGCCCCACTGTCGCAGGTTTTGGATAGCACCATGTTGCTATGTGCAGTACACTTTAACCACGGCGGCACGCGAACAGTTTACATTCTTAGCCGTTTCGGAAATGCATCCACCGTTCGCCCGAAAGCCAATGATCATGCCCTTTTGGACGTCAGACAGATCCTTCGCATCCTCAATACAACTACTGCTTTGTTTTTCGCGTCCCTCAACACGTTTTATACAGCCTCCACAGTTAGTGCTGCCACCAGTCGCCTGTGAGTAGTTACCGCACGTTGACAGTGAACATAGGTGGCGGTTACATTAATGCGCCTGGAACGTCTGTGTTTCAGCCGTTGTACGAAATCAGCACAGCAAGACAGGTCGGCGTGATGTGATAGAGTGGCAGAGAGCAGATACTGTATTTGGACGTTCCCATGACCGCACTGTGAATAACGTTTTCCGTATTTTATCAGGGTGAACCATCCAACGTGTCTACAAGGAATGATGTACCACTCGCAGCCTTGCAACAAGGCGCAAACTCAACAGTCATATAAGGATCCTAACTGACAGAGACCGGAAGCAAGTGTCGCATCTCGTCACTGAGAATCAATTTCAGGCCCCACAATCATAGCTGCTGTCAGAGAACACAGATGCAGCTCAGCCACTTACCGAGCGGGCATTCAAGAAAGGAACTGCATGTAATGGGTATCACGAGCCGGGTGCCTCGCAAATCACCATTGATCACAGCAGCACATAAAACACACGCCTTCAGGAGGCCAAGCAGCACAGAAACTGGACAATAGCCGACCGGAGGCATGGTCCAATGAATCGCTGAAGTGCCACTTTTTAAATGAAGCGATGAGTCGAGGACACCGACACCTCAGTGAGGCTTTTAACCTGCAATGTGTGGATATCTGTAGCGCTTAGAGTGTATGTTTACGTACTACGACCTGGGTCCAAAGCCGACCGCGGTGGCCGAGCTGTTCTAGGTGCTTCAGTCCGGAACCACGCGGTTGTTACGGTCGGTTCGAATCATGGCTTGGGCGTGGTTCAAATGGCTCTGAGCACTTAACATCTGAGGTCAACCATCCCCTAGAACTTAGAACTACTTAAACCTAACTAACCTAAGAACATCACACGCATCCATGCCCGAGGCAGGATTCGGACATGCGACCGGAGTTGCCTCGGGCATGGATGTGTGTGATGTCCTTATGTTAGTTAGGCTTAAGTAGTTTTATGTCTAGGGGACTGATGACTTCAGATGTTAAGTCCCATAGTGCTTACAGCCATTTGAACGATTTTGAAATTGGGTCCAATCATTCATGTTACCGTGAACCATGATGCTATTTCAACGTCCCTAGTGACAAGTTATTGTTCTTTCTTCGACGTCTTCGAGATTATGCTGTGGCGACTATCTCACTTAAGCGCCATATAATCCCGTAGAAAATATCTGGGACCATTGGGTGTAGCAGGGGTAGCGTAGTATCAACAGACCCGCAGTCTTGTAGCTCTTGAGATCGGATTATCAGGGAGTGGCAAACCTTGAAGCAACTTGGAGACTCTATACTGAGGCCATTCTCAGTGTCATATGCGGCGTTATACCTTATTAGCGTAATGTCCCATGGAGGTGAGTAATATTTGCCTAGTTTGTTTATATGATCATCGCTGTCGGAAGGGTTGAAGCAGCAATCGGTCTGAAACCCTGCATTTTTGACAGCATCATTCCACGGCAATTTTACGCTTTTGTGGTTTAGGTGCAATGAAAACCAACGTAAATGACTGTCCTTAACCGCTCTACCCTGTAGCAGACAGCGTCGAATCGTCCACACAGACTGGTATACACCCTCTGCAGTGTCTCAGTTATTAGTCAATGCTGCGGATGAATCTGTGAAAACAAAAAGTAGGCAGACTAGGATTTATCCATCGACGACAAGTTTGTTGGACGCAGAGTACGAGCTCGTGTAGAACTGAAATTAAATCAACTGTGTCCTTTTAAAGCAACTGTTCCTGATTTCGCCTTAATCGGATTAGAAAGTCTATGATAATCATATTTAAATGTAATGTACTCATGCATGTGAGCCCCATTTCTTAATCTTCCATTCGGACAAGATAGCAAAAATCCCGCATTTAGTCACTTTGTGTGGGACAAATGTACAATACCCCTTTCTTATTGGGTACGATCTTCTTATACTAATTTGTTCCATACGTATAATAGTGTCGCAGCACAGTCCCTTGTATGAATCGAAATGCCTTGGCTTGATATCAGGGACCCAAAGACCAATAATTCTGACCCATCATAACTCAGTTAAATGCTGAAAATTGTGTTCGTGACATCGGCGAAACATAGTGGTTTTTTCTCTCAGAATGCGAGAATGTCTGGAAGTTATTCGCCGCTTTAGCATGGAGTATGACCTTTCTGGTCACACAAGAAAGAATACACTCGAGTTAAGTGTAAGCTACCTCTTTCAGAACTGTTGCACTTATTGCTGGTACATTGTTTTAAACAGGTTTCCAGTAGTGTTTCACTTTTCCTAGATCTTCCAAATGTCGCAAATCTGATTCACTACTCTGGGTTCCTCAAAACTTAGAATACTGTGTAATGTCTTATATTGTCCATTATGATATGGATACATATGAAGGTGGCGCAATACTAAAACGGTTTCGTACTAAGTTAATAGTACACTGAATATTCTGAATATTTGCTCTTTAAGAGTTTTTTGATGTCCATAATTAATGCTAGACAAATGTTGATGTCCTACTGAGCAATAAGAATGATATTAGATATTTGAAAATTTTTAGTATTTCTTCATTCCCCGGTGCCTCGTTGTCAGCTCGTCGTCATTACACTTCCGGTAAAATGTCACTTACAGGATAGTGTATTAATAAATTTACCAGCTGGAAACAAAATGTTGGTCAGGTTTGCCACGGGCAAGGCCAGAGCAATTCGCTTTCAAAAGCTTGCGTTGTTTCCTCGACAGTCACTTTCTCGCAAGGCTGCCTTTCACATGTCAGATGTGTATCTGTGTGTAGAGGTAGAGGGGAAGTACTCGCACCTAGTGAAGGCACGACTTTGGCGATGATCTAAAACCAATCGAATTGTGTGTTCGTGGCATTTAGCGCAAAGCAGCATATTTTAAAATATCGAATGGAAGGTCATGAAGGAAAACAAGTATTGGTCTGTGACAAGTTGTTCAAACACATTAGCTGACCCGATGGGTTTCTTCGTTTCTTCGTGATTAGAAGGTACTGTTGTTCCGCAACTATATACTAAGTTCAAAAAAAATGGTTCAAATGGCTCTGAGCACTATGGGACTCAACTGCTGAGGTCATTAGTCCCCTAGAACGTAGAACTAGTTAAACCTAACTAACCTAAGGACATCACAAACATCCATGCCCGAGGCAGGATTCGAACCTGCGACCGTAGCGGTCTTGCGGTTCCAGACTGCAGCGCCTTTAACCGCACGGCCACTTCGGCCGGCCATATACTAAGTTAATTCAAGTTGCTGATATAATATGTATTAAAGTCCACGGCAAAATGCATCCTTCGATTCGAGGCCTGTTTCACGTGGATCTGACACTGCCAAGTATCGAAATGTGCAGCCTTTTTTTTTTTATAATGATGATACGTCCACTTTCTTATGATATCACAGGGCATATCACTTTTAAATCTAGCCGGCATTTGACGGTGCTTAACCAGAGCACAATGTAAGACATACTCTTTTCTGTACTTATAATGTGTCTGTGTAACTTATTTTGCGTCCTACCATGTGAAATATTGGTTCGTAGCGTTTTTCCTTAACTTTAATACACACAACAGATACAAATAACAGAGATTTTAGTTATCACTATTATCTACTGCTTCACCATTTACAACAATCTGCCTGCGCTGGAGCAACTTTCCGATTCCGCGACTGCAGAAATCACATGATTTTGAGACGAAGAACTCGTTTAGCCATGTTCGGAGCGCATTTTCATCCGGAAAGGAAGTTCCTTGAAGGTTTTTCGATAGAGGGCGGAAAAGGTATAACTGTGAGGGTGCATGATCAGATGACTAAGATAGGTGCGGAATTACTTCCCAACGCAACTCCTGTGTAGTGGCTTTCTTCAGTCTACCAGAATGTGGGCGTGCGTTATCGTGGAGTAGCATCAATTCGCGCAAGTCTTCCTCATTGTTGTCCTTGGATTACGTATGCAAGACGTCACAGTTGTTAACAATTAATGCCAGCAGTGATGGTTACATCTCGGGGAAGCAATTCGTAGTACACCACACCGTCGCTGTCCCATCAGATGGGTGACAATATCTTTTGTGGACAACGCAGGTCTTTGTATGGGTAATTGTTCCTTTGTTTGAGCTCAACCATTCGTTTCTTTTCCTTATGTTAGCATAAAGTCATCATTTGTCATCACCAGTAACGATACAGGATATGTAATATTGGTAATTTTCGCCTCACAAACATTAGTATACTCTCAACAGTAAATGCCAAATGGCCTGAAGTTATCAAATAATTGTAATGTAAAAGAAATTAGCGTCACATAGCACCAACAGAATCTATTATTCTTTAACTGTAAATCTCTATGTACACGTATCCGTTAATGATATAAAAAGAATTCTGTTGTTTCAAGACAAATGAGGCCTTGAGCGCTTCACCTTTTACTTTTTCTACTCCATGAAACGCGGACGCGGACTTGCTGCGTTCCGCAATGTGTATTTCATAATTTGTGCAAAATAGTCTGTAAATGTGCTAATTGTCTTCTGAATCAGAAAACATATAGCTTTATATAATTAATTACGAACAGTCACAATCAAGAGGACATTTATCTCAAGTATTGCCTGTGATGCGCAAAGTTTTTGTTAATGCGCACCAGCTATTGTAACTGTAATATAAAAAGGTACGTAGCATTAAAAAACGTGTGTTATACATGAAGTGTGCTTATTTAGTCAAATTATCCTTAATTATCTCCATCTCCTCATTACTTTAATGTTAATTATTTTGTATCAGTTTATCTCCAGAAATTACGATCACGCTGATGGACCGAACGCTGCATATACTACATATGGCGAAATTGTACTGAACGTTCGGCAGTAAACAGAATAGTCATCTCGTTATAAGTAAGCCCATGTTTGCACCGGAAATTCGTAGAAAATGTTTGCAGATGTAAACGAAAACAACGCAGAGCTCTGTTGGTGTCAACATCGAATTCTACACCTTCACTTCTACTCTGCCATTCACACTTAGGTGTCAGAGGGTACAGAGGCCCACTGTCAGATTATTTCTCCACTGGTCCACTCTCGAATAGCACATGGGGAAAAATGAATAACCTAATATTTCCGTGCAAGTCCTCATTCATCTTACTTCAGTGATAGCCATTTCTCTCTATTCAGGTGGGCGCCATTTAAAATAGATAAATAAAAGATAAAAAAAATTTGCATTCGGTGGAGAAAGAAGATGACTAAAATTTCGTGAAAAACTAACACCGCAACGAAAATCCTTTGTTGTAATGATTACCACCCAAATTCGATTGTCATGTCCGTGACACTCCCTTATTTCGCGACAATACAGAATGAGCTGCTCTTGTTTGAACTTTTTCGCTGTCCTTCGTTGATCCTGTCTAATAAGGATTCAATACGGCGCAGCAGTACTCTACCAGACGACGGATAAACGAAAGTGGGCAGTCTCCTCAGTAGGTATGTTGCATCTCCTCCGCGTTCTGCCAATAAAACATGGTCTTTGGTCCGGCCTCTCCACTGCAATTTAAGTTGTAATTCCTAAGTATCAGATTCCCCCCCCCCCCCCCCCCCCCATGAACAACGGACCTTGCCGTTGGTTGTCAGGCTTGTGTGCCTCAGTGATACAGATAGCCGTACCGTAGGTGCAACCACAATGTAAAGGTATCTGTTGAGAGGCCAGACAAACGTGTGGTTCCTGAAGAGAGGCAGCAGCGTTTTCAGTAGTTGCAGGGGCAACAGTCTGGATCATTGACTGATCTGGCCTTGTAACGCTAACCAAATCGGCCTTGCTGTGTTGGTACTGCGAACGGCTGAAAGCAAGGGGAAACTACAGCCGTAATTTTTCCCGAGAGCATACAGCTTTACTGGAGAACTGCATCAAACCAGTCTCAGGACTGAAGACAACAACAACAAGTATCAGATGAATCAAGCAATCTTTAAATGTGAGTGATTTAACATGTAACATAAATTTAATAGATTTTTTTTAATACGCATGTGGAAATTTTCATACCTTTTTTGTTTAGGGTCAATTTGCCTTTTTTCACATCATGCAGATTTCTTGTCTAAATCATTTTGCAGTTCATCTTGATCGTCTGAAACTTTACTATACGGTAAACGACAGCACTATTTGCTAAAACATAACAGGGCTGCTCAGATTGCCTGTTAAATCGTTTATATAGATTAGGAATAGTAGAGTGCCTATAACGCTTCCGTGGGGAACGTCTGACTTCCTGTCAGTGTTTATGAACTGTGACCTTTCTGGCTGGAAATGACAAATTCAGTCTCACAACCACGACGATACTACTTAGGCACGCAATTTTTTTACTAGTTACTTGTGAGGAACAGTGTTAAAGGCTTATAACACAGACTTTCTCCGACACAAAACAGTCAAGTTCATTTTCAATTATAAACTGCGTAAGTAACGATAACTGTGTATAATTTGTAATCTTTAATTCAGTTTTATTTTTATTTAAGGTAAATGAATATGTTGTAATGTTCTATGTAACTTTAATTTTATGCATATTATATGTAAATAAAATGCTTTGGGTCGTTGGAAAAAGTTTCATCTGGTCAAAATTTTTGAAAGCAGGTAGTGGTAAATCAAAGGAGAGAGTTGATTCCGGGTGCTCGGTAACGGACAATCGAGGATGTTTCGTTCGATTAGTGAAAAGTGTGGCAATTTCGAGAAAGGAAGCCACTTCCTTTGTGGTGAGGATCAGAAGGTTTTATGAAGAGAATATAATAGCGAGCCAGAAAAGGCAGTTTGCTCATGAAGGGACGATCAGAACACAGGAGTTTCCAAACAGCTGTCACTGCAGTAAAAAAAATTTTTTTTTAATCATCCGTCTTCTGGCTGGTTTGATGCGGACCGCCACGAATTCCTCTCCTGTGCCAACCTTTTCATCTCAGAGTAGCACTTTCAACCTACGTCCTCAATTATTTACTGGATTTATTCCAATCTCTGTCCTCCTCTATAGTTTTGTCCTCTGCAGCTCCCTCTAGTATCAAGGAAGTTATTCCCTGATGCCTTGACAGATGTCTTACCATCCTGTCCCCTCTTGTCAGTGTTAACCATACATTCCTTTTCTCTCTGCTTCTGCGGAGTAACTCCTCATTCATTACCCTGTCAGTCCACTTAATTTTCAACATTCGTCTCGATTCTCGATTCTCTTTTTGGTTGGTTTTCCCCACAGTCCTTGTTACATTACAATGCTGTGCTCCAAACTCTCATTCTCAGACATTTCTTACTCAAATTAAAGCTTATGTTCGATAATAGTAGACTTCTCTTGGTCACAAATACCCTTTTTGCCAGTGCTAGCGTGCTTTTTTGTGTCATCCTTGTTCCGTCAATCATGCGTTATTTTTCTGCTCATGTAGCATAATTCCTTAACGTCATCTACTTTGTTATCACCAATCCTGATGTTAAGTTTCTTGCTGTTCTCATTTCTGCTTCTTCTCATTGCTTTCGTCTTTCTCCGATTTACTTTCAGTCCATATTATGCACTCATTAGACTGTTCATTCAATATATCCTGTAATTTTTCTTCACCTTCACTGAGGATAGAAATGTCATCAGCAAATCTTATCATTCATATTCTATCGCATTGAATTTTAATCCCACTCTTTTTTTATCCTTTCTGTGATTTCCGTCGTTGCTTCTTCGGTGTATAGAGTAAACAGTACCGGTGACAGATGAAATCCCTATCTTTTTATCCGAGCATTTCGTTCTTGATTATCCACTCTTATTGTTCCCTCTTGGCTCTTGTACACATACTCGTGTTCAGAAAAACATAACATCTTGAACGACTGAAGGTAGGACGTTCATATTCACAGGACATGTATATTAGTACGTTTCGCAGAAATGATTAGCATTTGAACCACGTCGGCCCTCCCATTCGAGGTTAACATCGATATTACGACGCAACCTACCTACTGGTAAAATGTACCTGCGGCTCTCGGAGGTAATGGATCAGTGTAACTTGAGCAGACGTGCATGTTGCCTCGCAGACGCATGCGTGAACCATACCATCATACCAACGAGTTTCAAAAAAATGTTCAAATGTGTGTGAAATCTTATGGGAGTTACCTGCTAAGGGCATCAGTCCCTAAGCTTACACACTACCTAACCTAAATTATCCTAAGGACAAACACACGCACCCATGCTCGAGGGAGGACTCGAACCTCCACCGGGACCAGCCGCACAGTCCACGACTGCTGCGCCCAAGACCGCTCGGCTAATACCGCGCGGCGGAGTATCAAAGAGGGCACATTATTGGAATGAGAGAATGTGATGCATCCATCCGGTAAATTGCCGCTCATGTGGGACGAAGTGTTTCGGTAGAGCAGAATGATTGTGTGTGCAGAATGATTCATGGAAGGCTGTAGAATACGAAGAGATGGGTCAGGTCGCACCACCGAGACCCCCTCCCCCCCCCCCCCCCCCAAAAAAAATAAACAAATATTGAGACCTGCACCCTCATCGTCTCTGGTGCAACATGGAACAGTGCAGGAAAGCGCTGGACAGCAATGGTGTATGGAATGGGGGAACAGGGGAGCGGCATCGCAGTGGCTGCTTTCGCACAAGATATACAGCGCCAGCTCAAGGCCTTATGGTATGGGTTGCTATTGGGTACAACCACAAATTACAGTTGGTGCGTGTCCAGAGCACTGTGACCAGTGTGACCAAAGTGATGACATCTTGTGACCCATAGCCATACTCTTATTCCACAACTCCCCTGATGCCATTTTTCAGCAAGACAATGCACGACCACATGTTGCTGCATGAACACGTGCCTTCTTGGTATCACAAGATGTCATCGTTTTGCCCTGACCCACCAGATCACCAGACTTCTCGCCAATCGAAAATGTGTGGACATTCTGAAATGACGGGTGCAGCGAAGTGACCCAATGCCAACCACCACAGATGAACTTTGGAACCGAGGAGTGTAGCCATGTATGGAAGTGAAACATGGACAATAAATAGTTTGGACAAGAAGGGAATAGAAGCTTTTGAAATGTGGTGCTACAGAAGAATGCTGAAGATTAGATGGGTAGATCACATAACTAATGAGGAAGTATTGAATAGGATTGTGGAGAAGAGAAGTTTGTGGCACAACTTGACTAGAAGAAGGGATCGGTTGGTAGGACATGTTCTGAGGCATCAAGGGATCACCAATTTGGTACTGGAGGGCAGCGTGGAGGGTAAAAATCGTAGAGGGAGACCAAGAGATGAATACACTAAGCAGATACAGAAGGATGTAGGTTGCGATAGGTGCTGGGAGATGAAGAAGCTTGCACAGGATAGAGTAGCATGGAGAGCTGCATCAAACCAGTCTCAGGACTGAAGACCACAACAACAACAACCGAGGCACTGCAGCGTCGATGGCTGTACCAAGGAAGTCATTCACGGCTTACACGCGTCGATGCCATCACGCATGGAATGACTTATCAGGGACCATGACCGACCCTGTGACTAACAGGCAACTGGACACATGCTGAACCGAGGTGACTGAAATGCTAATCATTTTTGCAGAACGTACTAATGTACATGTCTTGTGAATATGAACGTCCTATCTCTAGTCGTTCAAGGTGCTTTGTTCTTTCCGAACATGAGTATATTATTATTACTCGTATTTCCCTATAACTTACTTCTGTTTTTTCTTAGAATTTCGAACAACTTGTAACATTTGACGTCGTCAGAACCCAGGAACGTGTCTCGATTTTTCTGCAGTCTTGCTTCCAATATCAACCACAACGTCAGAACTGCATCTCTGGCGCCTTTCCCTTTCCTAAAGCCAAAGTGATCATCATTTAACACATCTTCATTTACTTTTCCATTCTTCTGCACATTATTCATGGCAGCAACTTGGATGCATGATCTGTTAAGCTGATTGTGCTGTAATTTTCATTCTTGTTAGTTCTTCCAGTTTTTGGAATTGTGTGGATGATTTTCTTCTGAAAGTCAACTGGTTTGGCGCCGGACTCATACATTCTACAAACCAACGTGAATAGTCGTTTTGAGCACTTGCCCGTGAATGGCAAAGGTCCCGAGTTCGAGTCCTGGTCGGGCACACAGTTTTAATCTGCCAGGAAGTTTCATATCAGCGTACACTCCGCTGCAGAGTGAAAATCTCATTCTGAAATAGTCGTTTTGTTGCCAATTCCCACGAAGATTTTAGAAATTCTGTTGGAATGTTATCAATCCTTTCTCCCTTATATTTCCAAAGATCTTTTAAATTCTAATACTGGACCCCCTGTTCTTTTATATCGAACTCCTGTTTCTTCTCCTATCACGTCACCAGACAAATCTTCTCACTCATAGAGATCTTCAATGTACTCCTCCCACCTATCCGCTATCACGTCTGCATTTAACAGTGGAATTCTCATTGCACTCTTAATGTTACCGCACTTGCTTTTAATTTTATCGAAAGTTATTTTGACTTTTCTATACGCTGAGTCAGTCATTTCTTTTTCGATTTCTTCACATTTTTCTTGCAACCAGTTCCCCTTAGCTTCCTTCCACTTCCTGTTTATTTCACTCCCAAGTGACTTGTATTTCTGTGTTCGTGAACTTCCCTGAAAATTTTAGCACTTCCTTCTTTCATCGATCAACTGAAGTGTTTCCTGCATTATCTATGGTTTCTTCGCAGCTACCTTCTCCATATCTGTGTTTTCTTTCCAACTCGTATGAATGAATAGACAAGTGAGCTATCCCTATCACAGTCTCTACAGCGGTGGAGAACTTCAAGCATATCTCTTCATTACTTATTACTTCCGTACCCACTTCTTCATGCGTTGATTCTTCGTGACACGTCTCATAAACTTCAGCCTACTCTTCAGCACTACTAAATTGTGATCCGAATCTATATCTGCTGCTGTGTACGCCTTACAATCCAATATCTGACTTCACAAACTGTCTGACCACGGTATAATCTAACTGAAATCTTCCCGTCACTTCCAGACTTTCCTAAGTATACCCTCTCCTCTTGTGATTCTTGAGCAGAGTATTCGCTATTACTAACTGGTATTTATTGTAAAAATCAGTCATTCTTCTCTCTCATTCCTAGTGCCAAGCCAGTATTCTTCTGTTAGCATTGCTTCTACTCTTCTGTTCATTCCACTACAACCGCATTCAAATCCCACAGGACTATTATATTTTCATTTCCCTTTACGTGCTGAATTACCTGTTCAGTATCCTCAAAAATGTATGAAGTTTAAAAATACTTTTTTTTAATTCTCATCAGAGGAGAGCAAAAGGAGAAGATTGCAAGAAAGAAGTCAGCGAGCAAACCGAATCAGGTTGTAAAGTTTGGTGGAGGCTCACTGCAGAAGAATCAATACATCGAAAGTACGCGGAAGAACCAGCCGTCATCACAAAACGCGAGTATGTGGGGTTTTCGCTGAAACAGTCTACTGAACAGTTACCAGCATTATGTTGGTTGATGAGAGACTGACCTACAGAGCTAATACGAACGGTGTTACGAAAAGCAACTGTTTGGCAATCTTTCATATTTAGAGAATTTGGACTGTGAAATTAGCTATTGTGAAACGCAAAGCGCCTTGTCCGGCAATCGGTAAGAAGCCAAAACCACTTCTCCCACGATTGAAGGCCACAAGATTATGCCAAGGCGTGCGCGAAAGCCACATTCGCGGGTGACATGTGGGTTGTGTTCCGACCAACAGTGGCAGATGTGGAGGTTGAAAATATCTTCGCGAGTGAAGCTAGATTCGTCAGTCCACATTATATTATTTGTAAAATGTTCGTTATCTTCTACTTGGTGCAAAAGCCATTTGCAAGAGTTCTTCTGGCCGCTGCTATTTAGTTAACATGTAATGATGTGAGAGCAGTTCTTCACAATGCAACATTTCAACAACCACTCCTTGAAATACCTGTAACTGCCTAGCAATGACACGGGTATTCTGCCGACGTGACTGAACGATTTCAAGAACCTCGTCCTCTGTGGAGTACGTCTAGTCCTCAGACGACCTCTGTCCGTTACTTGTGGACGAAGATTAATGGTTTCTCTAAGGCGTTGCTGCAGGCGACGAAAAACATTCTTATCTGGATGGCATCTTGGGAGGCAGCATACTAGTACAACATAGGCACGAGCAGAAGCAGCAGCGGTGGTTATTGGATGCACCAAGCCTCAAAAGCATATATATTCATAGTTTGTGTACTCTATCCGCTGTGGCCCAGCGGTTCTAGGCGCTTCAGTCCAAAACTGCGCTGCTGCTACAGTCGCAGATTCGAATCCTGCCTCGGGCATGGATGTATGTGATGTCCTTAGGTTAGTTAGGTTTAAGTAGTTCTATGTCTAGGGGACTGATGACCTCAGATGTTAAGTCCCATAGTGCTCAGAGCCATTTGAACCATTTGTACTCTATCGGGAAGCCACAAACCATGAACTTGACAGGACCAGCTATTGTTGTGCACCGCGCGGGTAGCAGACTCATGCATGCAGTGTAGTAGATCCAACTGTCATGTAATAGACCTCTCTCATGTGACAATATGATGATCTGGTTATAAACGACAAGAAGTATGGAATGCACGTGTAAAAAGTAAAAACGGAACGGGACGAGGATCCGAACCATAGCTCTGATATATGTAGGTTTGCTGTTCCAGCAGTTTATGCAGTTTTCGTATTATTATTAGATTCATTTGATACTTTTATGAGCAGCAGACTGAGTAGCAGACTGAGAAAACAAATAACTATTAGTCACAAAACAGGAGAAATGGATTCTGAATAAACAGGTAATTAACTCACAGCCTTTTGTCTAATTTTTGTTTATTTTCTTTCTTTATTTATTTTCCTTTTTTTATCTGTGTAAAAGGAAGGAAAGAGAACAAAAAGAGATCTTACATGATTGGACCCCACAAAAAGGGAGGATTCAAAGGCCACAGGGAAAATCAACCAACACCCTGTCGACCAAGACGAGTAAAAGAAAATTTGCAAAACGCTCTCGATAACGTGGCAACCGCAGTTACTTCCCAATGCACAGTCTCTGGATAGCGGTGAACGACACAGGGATAAGACTCGTTCCCTCTTTCAACAACATAGTGAATGTAGTGATAATCGGTAATGAAAAACCAACCGTCGACGAATCCAGGGCCAATGATCGCGTCCACAAGAAAGCAGCCTCTGCACTAAAGTATCCATGTGATGATATTCGTCACATTTACCAGTCAGGCGATGACCTGTCAGTCGGTATCAAACGATCAATGACCCTTTATCATGACGAAGTGACCTGCATCGGTATTATCGGAAGACTAGGATGATATCAAACAGTTTTACAGGATGTTGACGCGAAAGTTACTTCAGCAGGGGAAAGGCAAGACGGTTGACCACAACGGGGTAATAAGTCTCCAGTTGTGAGGTGCGTCTTTGAAAGAATTTCAGCACTTAAGAAACTGACAATTATAAAATACTCGTAGAGAAGTCGCAAATTAGAGTTCAATCATCCAACATCGACGCGAAGAGTCAGACTGGCTGGCTGGAGACAGGGATATAAACGAGATGTAATAGAACACGGTGCCTGTATACATGTTAACATCGCACCGTACAAACAGAACGGGCGCCTTCACTTTAATATTGGGAAGATGTAATTATGCGAGCTCGTGGGGTCTCACCACCACTTCATACCAAACTCTAAAGATGTGTCGTCGCCACAAGAATCGACTAAGTAGTTGCTTGAGTTTGCTGGCCATCATCGAAGGAAACAGGATTACGTGTGTAATGTAATACACTTTAATGAAAATGTAGAAGAGCCGTGCATCATACACTGAGCTACGACGGCTAGTTCGCTAGTGTAGTAGGGTGATACACGTTCCTCTGTGCATTCCGATGGGCTGCATGATGTGACAGTGCTGCAAGCTCCTCGTTTCCATGGGCGTCTTTTCAAAGTTTGGCTAGGGTAAGCTTTTGTCTTGAACCTGAATGCCAGCCTCAAAATGTGGTATTTTTTTATTCACCCTGTATGAAGGTGACAGTTAAGTCCAAACGAGACAAATAGAACAGAAGTAACTAAACCATTTATTCTTTCAAAACTAATAGCCGGTATTGTAAATATATACACTTCAAAGCCAAAGAAACTGGTACACTTGCCCATTATCGCGTAGGGTCTCCCCGCGAGCACGCAGAAGTGCCGCAACACGACGTGGCATGGACTTGACTAATGTCTGAAGTAGCGCTGAAGGGAACTGACACCATCAACCCTGCAGGGCTGTCCATAAATTCGTAATACAAGGGTATGGGGATCTGTTCTGAACAGCACGTTGCAAGGCATCCCAGATATGTTAAATAATTGTTTCATAATGTGTTGTCACCGCCAGACACCACACTTGCTAGGTGGTAGCCTTTAAATCGGCCGCGGTCCGGTAGTATACGTCGGACCCGCGTGTCGCCACTATCAGTGATTGCAGACCGAGCGCCGCCACACGGCAGGTCTAAAGAGACTCCCTAGCACTCGCCCCAATTGTACAGTCGGCTTTGCTAGCGATGGTTCACTGTATATATACGCTCTCATTTGCCGAGACGACAGTTTAGCATAGCCTTCAGCTACGTCATTTGCTATGACCTAGCAAAGCGCCATATTCAGTTACTATAATCTGAACACATAATATTGTGAATCATGTACCGTCAAGAGCGACGTTCATCATTAATGGATTAAAGTTCAGTATCAAACTAATTATGTCCGCTTTCTGAATTCTCATTCCTTGTCATGTTCCAGACTTCACGTCAGTATAGTTCTTCCCTCTTCATGCAAGCCTGCATGAGCTAAAACGCGTGCATTTCGGCCTCCTCTAGTAACACGGTGTTGGCTCTTCTGCAAACACGACACATAAAATTTCGAGCGTGCAGGCGAATAAGTTCAAATTCTTCTTCTAATATTTCGGCTGAATACCGTCCAGCCTTCTTCAGAGCGAGCTGAGGTGAATGACGCTCCAGAACTTAAAATAAATGGTTCAAATGGCTCTGAGCACTATGGGACTTCTGAGGTCATCAGTCCCCTAGAACTTAGAACTACTTAAACCTAGCTAACCTAAGGACATCACACACATCCATGCCCGAGGCAGGATTCGAACCTGCGACCGTAGCGGTCGCGCGGTTCCAGACTGTAGCGCCTAGAACCGATCGGCCACTCTGGCCGGCTCCAGAACTTACTCCGTTCTTTTAAACCCGATGACCGAACAACTGCGCATGCGGCCAAAGGTATACAAGGCGATAGAGACGTTGATCGGCATGAAATAGGTATGACATATCCATGGAATTATAACTATGGCTGCGCTGTCGATTCATACGGTGATACCCATGCATCACTGCTAGCTGGACCGTCATTACGTCTTTGTCATTTAATTATGGAAATTTCCGGATTCAATGATTTGTCCAAGCTGAAGCCGCTACCTCTATTAATTAAATTCGTCCCCAACCGAATTTCAGTTGCATCTTTCACTACTGAGTCCCAGAAAGACCATAGAGTGCACGGGGCCAATACAGTGCACCGCCACGGCAGATTTATTAAGTTGTAAGAGCCATGTGTACCCGCGGTGCTCTGTGCATCTCTCCTAGACTGTACGTGTCGTCTGTCCGCTGTGTGAAGGGCCGCACTCACAGGGAATCATGGAAACCCCAGGCTCCCGAGGCACCAAATCATCTTTACCGGAACCCAGGAGTGCTGCTGTCTTTGGAGGAGGGCGTTCTATTTTTTATGATAGGCTTCCCACGTATGGCAGGATAAACATGGATTTACGACTTTGCGTGTCTTCTTCTACTTTTCTTACACCCACTGTTGGCTTCATTTTCAGTACCTTACGCATCTGCTCTGGAGAGTACCCGTTGACTTGGAAAACTCTTCTCAGGTGTAGAAGTTCGTCCTCCAGACTTCTCTAGTCAGCAATGACATGTGCCCTGTGTACCAGAGTTCTGAGTACACTCATTGTCTGTGAAGGATGGTGACAGCCATTTGCACATAAATACAAATCCGTATGGGTCGGTTTGCGATACACTACATGTCCCAAAGCACCATCATCTTTGCACCGTACAAACACGCTCATAAATGGAAGGGGTCCATCTTTTTCGATTGCCGTTGTGAACTGAAATTCTCTGTGGATATAATTCATATGATTAGAAAATTCTTTTAGCTTGTTTTCACTATGGGGACCCACTACAAACGTGTCATCAACATCCCTCCGAAACAGTGTGGGCTTGGCTTCAGGCTAGCAGCTTCCAGCGCCTTTTCCTCGAAGTCCTCTATAAAAGATTATGGTACTTTAGGACATGCAGTATATGGAAACCCGATCCATCCGGATTTATATTTACTTGAAAATAGCTCCCACCATCCTTCACAGAATTTGAGTGTACTCAAAACTCTGGTTCACAGAGCACAAGTCATGAGTGTAGTCTGGAGGACGAACTTCTACACCTGAGAAGAGTGTTTGAAGCCGGCCGGTATTCTCCACTGCAGATACGTAAGACACTGCAAATGAAACCAATAGTGTATAGAGCAGAAGGAGACATTGAAAGTTTTAATGCCATGGCTTTCCTGCCAGACATGGGATGCCTATCGTCGAAGATAGGACGGATCCTCTGTACACACAAAATGAAAGTGGTTTTCCGCCCTCCACCAAAAACGCCAGTACCCCTGGATTCCGTTAAAGATGATTTGGTGCTTCGGAAGCCCGTGGTTTACAAGATTCCCGGCGGTTACACCCGGCTCTTACAATCTAATAAATCTGCCGTGGCGAAGCACTGAACTGACCGCGTGCACTCTATGGTACACGAAAACGTCGACATTTTAGCTTCGACTTCATCTTTCTGGAACTCAGTAATGAAAGAAGCAACTGAAATTCGATTGGCGACGTATTTAATTAATAGAGATAGCGGCTTGAGCTTGGACAGATCATCGAATCCGGCAATTTCTGTAATTATATCACAAAGACGTCGCGACGGTACAGCTAGCAATGATACATCGATATCACCGTGTGGATCGACGGTGCAGCCATAGATATAATTCCATGCATATGATACATCTCTTTGCTGCCGATCAACGTCTCTGCGCCTTATATGTCTTTGGCCACACGCGCAGTGGTCCGGTCTGCGGGTTTAAAAGAACGAAGCAAGTGCTGGAGCGTCATTCACCTCGCTCACTCTGAAGATGGCTGGACGGTATTCAGCTGAAGTACTAGGAGATATTTGAATTTATGCGGCTGCACGCCCGAAATTTTATGGAACAGACTTTCAGTCGCGAAAATGTGAAGTTTCACATGTTTAATAATGTTCATGTCTGGGGAGTTTGGTGGCCAGTGGAAGTGTTTATACGTATAAGAGTTTACTCGTAAGAGATTACTTATAGCAATTCTGGACGCGTGGGGTGTCGCATAGTCCTCCTGGAACTGCCCATGTCCGTAGGAATGTACAATGGACATGAATGGATGCAGGTGATCAGACAAAATGCTTACGTACGTGTCACCTATCAGACTCTTATATAGACGTCCCATATTGTACCAACTGCACATGCCGCACATCATTACAAGGGCTCCACCAGTTCGAACAGCTCCCTGCTAACATGCCGGTGCATTTATTCATGTCTTCATACCCGTACACTTTCATCTGCTTGATACAATTTGAAACGAGACTCGTCCGATCAGGCAACACGTTTCCAGTCATCAGCAGTCCAACGTCGGTGTTGACGGGCCCAGGCGAAGCGCGAAGCTTTGTGTCGTGCAGTCATGAAGGGTAGACGAGTGGGCTTCCAGCTCCGAAAGCCCGTATCGATGATGTTTCGTTGAATATTTCGGACGCTGACACTTGATGGCCCAGCTTTGAAATCCACAGCAATTTGCGGAAGGGTTGCACTTCTGTCACGTTGAACGATTCTCTTCAGTCGTCGTTGGCGCCGTTCTTGCAGGATCTTTTTCGGGCCGCAGCGATGTCGGAGATTTGGTGTTTTATCGGATCCGTGATATTGACGGTACACTCGTGAAATGGTCGTATCCGAAAATTCACACTTTTTCGTTACCCCGTAGGTCCTATGTCTCTTCGCTCTTGCTCCGACTATAACACCACTTTCAAACTCACTAAATCGTAATAATCTGCCACTGTGGCAGCAGTAACTGATCTAACAACTGCGCCAGACACATATTGTCTTTTATAGGGGTTGCCGACCGCAGCGCCGTATGCCTGTTTACAGATCTCTGTATTTCAATAGGCGTGCCTATACCAATTTCATTGGCGATTCAGTGTGTATCCCAACGTGGGACAATGCGATCACTGCCTTCATGAAAAGAAGTTTGCGGTTGTCTACGGAATCATAATTCTGCCCAGGTGGGTACGTCTCCGTCCGAAGGTAATCGAAGGTAAGGAATATCTTTCTTCAGGTCTCCAAGAATATGGAAATAACATGGGGAGAGATCTCGAGTGTATTCAGGATGTGGGCGGGCACACATTTTGCCAAGATTGATTCGACTTCATTCCTCGAGTTCCGCTCGGAAGCCCTTATACATCCTGCATACAGTATCCATCTCTCATCATGTGATTTCCATATTTTTGAAGCCCTTAAGAAAGTCAAATCATGGCTGTCGGTTTGTTTCGGACGAAGAGGTGCACGCCAAGGCACAATCGTTGCTCCGTAACCAACAGCTAATATTTCTGCATGAAGACATTGACCGATTTGGCTCACTGTGGGATAAATGTATTGACAGTTATGGAAATCAGTTTTGAGATAATAAACAGTTTAATCACTTTTTTCTATATGTCTCTTTTTTATTTGACTGCCCTTACATTTTAAAACTGGTCTTATAACTTGTGGACCGTAAAGCCTTATTGCGTCGGTCGTGTACTATCCCGCAATTTGAACAGAAGAGGATGTTTCACCGTGAAACATGGGATGTTTGCGAATTACTTAAGTTTCGTTAACATTATAACAAATAAACGAGTCTCGAAAATATAGTTATTTGTTATTTTCCAATATTTACGATCGCGTGCTGAAAAGTAATGCTTCCAAACTTTTTATGTGGAAACTCTTAAATCTTTTTGGATCATCATCATCATCATCATTTAAGACTGATTATGCCTTTCAGCTTTCAGTCTGGAGCATAGTCCCCCTTACAAAATTACTCCATGATCCCCTATTCAGTGCTAACATTGATGCCTCTTCTGATGTTAAGCCTATTACTTCAAAATCATTCTTAACCGAATCCAGGTATCTTCTCCTCGGTCTACCCCGACTCCTCCTACCCTCTACTGCTGAACCCATGAGTCTCTTGGGTAACCTTGCTTCTCCCATGCGTGTAACATGACCCCACCATCTAAGCCTTTTCGTCCTGACTGCTACATCTATAAAGTTCATTCCCAGTTTTTCTTTGATTTCCTCATTGTGGACACCCTCCTGCCATTGTTACCATCTACTGGTATCTGCAATCATCCTAGCTACTTTCATACCCGTAACCTCAACCTTATTGATAAGGTAACCTGAATCCACCCAGCTTTCGCTCCCATGCAACGAAGTTGGTCGAAAGATTGAACGGTGCACAGATAACTTAGTCTTGGTACTGACTTCCTTCTTGAAGAAAAGAGTAGATCGTAGCTGATCGCTCACTGCATTATCTTTGCTACATCTCGCTTCCAGTTCTTTCACTATGTAGCCATCCTGTGAGAATATGCATCCTAAGTACTTGAGACCGTCCACCTGTTCTAACTTTGTTCCTCCTATTTGGCACTCAATCCGTTTATACCTCTTTCCCGCTGCCATTGCTTTCGTTTTGGAGATGTTAATCTTCATATCATAGTCCTTACATTTCCCATCTAGCTCTGAAATATTACTTTGCAAACTTTCAATCGAATCTGCCATCACAACTAAGTTATCTGCATATGCGAGACTGCTTATTTTGTGTTCACATATCTTAATCTCACCTAGCCAGTTTATTGTTTTTAACATATGATCCATTAATAATATGAACAACAATGGAGACAGGTTGCAGCCTTGTCTTACCCCTGAAACTACTCTGGACCATGAACTCAATTTACCGTCAACTCTAACTGCTGCCTGGCTATCTATGTAAAGACCTTTAATTGCTTGCAAAAGTTTGCCTCCTATTCCATAATCACGTAGAACAGACAATAACTTCCTTCTAGGAACCCGGTCATATGCCTTTTCTAGGTCTATAAAGCATAGATACAATTCCCTGTTCCACTCGTAACACTTCTCCATTATTGGCCGTAAGCTAAAGATCTGGTCCTGACAACCTGTAAGAGGCCTAAACCCACATTGATTTTCATCCAATTTGTCCTCAACTAATACTCGCACTTTCCTTTCAACAATACCTGAGAAGATTTTACCCACAACGCTGATTAAAGAGATACATCTGTAGTTGTTACAATATTTTCTGTTTCCATGTTTAAAGATTGGTGTGATTACTGCTTTCGTCCAGTCTGATGGAACCTGTCCCGACTCCCACGCCATTTCAATTATCCTGTGTAGCCATTTAAGACCTGACATTCCACTGTATTTGAAGAGTTCCGACTTAATTTCATCCACCTCCGCCGCTTTATTGCACTGCAATATATTGACCATTTTCTCCACTTCCTCAAATGTGATCCTATTTCCATCATCATTCCTATCCCATTGTACATCGAAATCTGAAACACGAGTGATCGTATTTTCACCTACATTGAGCAACTCTTCAAAATATTCCCTCCATCTGCCCAAGGCATCAACACGATTCACGAGCAGTTTTCCTGACCTGTCCATAATACTTGTCGTTTCCTTCTTACCTCCATTTCGAAGACTGCTAATTACACTCCAGAATGGTTTTCCAGCAGCTTGACCCAAAGTCTCCAACCTGTTTCCAAAGTCTTCCCAAGATTTCTTCTTGGATGCTGCAGTTATCTGTTTGGCTTTGTTTCTTTCTTCAATATACCTTTCTCTGTCTACCTGAGTTCTAGTATGTAGCCATATTTGATACGCCATCTTTTTCCTTTTACAGGCTGCCTTGACTGTGTCATTCCGCCAAGCTGTTTGCTTCATCCTACCTTTACACACTACTGTTCCAAGACAATCTTTAGCCACTTCTAGTACTGTGTTCCTGTACCTTGTCCATTCCTTTTCCAATGACTGTAATTGCCTACATTCAACTAACTGGTACCTTTCTGAGATCACTGTTATGTACTTGTGCCAGATATCCCTATCCTGAAATTTCTCCACTCTTATCCTCCTACATATGGACCTGACGTGCTGCACTTTCGGCCTCACAATACCAATTTCACTGCATATTAAATAGTGATCAGTGTCATCAAAGAATCCTCTGAATACACGTGTGTCCCTCACAGCCTTCCTGAATTCCTGATCTGTCATTATATAGTCAATGACAGATCTGCCTTCCCAAGTATACCGGTGAATGTTCTTATGTTTAAAAAATGAGTTTGTGATTACTAAGCCCATACTGGCACAGAAATCCAGGAGTTGTTTCCCGTTGCTGTTGGCCTCCATATCCTCTCCAAATTTACCCATAACCTTTTCATACCCTTCTGTTCGATTTCCAATCCTGGCATTACTCTAACAGCTATGTCACTGAGTGCGTCATAAAAACTATCCATCTTATCTTGATCTGTCCCTTCACAATGAGAATATACTGACACAATCCTAATTTTTTTGCTAGACACTGTCAAATCTATCCACAGCAGTCGTTCGTTTACGTATCTTACTGCAACTACGCTGGAATCCATTTCTTTCCTGATGTAAAGCCCTACACCCCATTGTGCTATTCCTGCTTTGACTCCTGACAGGTAAACCTTGTATTCTCCCACTTCCTCTTCTTTATTACCCCTTACCCGAATGTCACTAACAGCTAAAACGTCCAACCCCATATTACTGCCGGCCGGAGTCTGGAACCGAGCGACCGCAACGGTCGCAGGATCGGATCCTGCCTCGGGCATGGATGTGTGTGATGTCCTTAGGTTAGTTAGGTTTAATTAGTTCTAAGTTCTAGGCGACTGATGACCTAAGAAGTTAAGTCGCATAGCGCTCAGAGCCATTTAAACCATTTTAACCCATCTTACTTGCAGTTCTGCCAACTCTACTTTCTTCCCAGAGTAGACCCCATTGATATTAATAGCTCCCCATCTCTTTACCATTCGTTTGCTGAGTCGTATCTTAGGAGTCCCTGGTTTGTCAATTGGAGGTGGGGCTCCGTCACCTCCAAAGGTCCGAGGCATTTTGCTCTGATTGTTGCCAGCATCATATTTGAAGTACCAGGGAAACAGGTTTCTAGCCTTACTTGCCCCGGGTCCGATTGGGTTTTACCCTTAACGGTTGAGGGACTAACCGGTGGATTTGGTAGTCTTTGCCGTCTGAGCACGACTCAGAATATGTCCAAGATGCCCAGCCTTATTCCAAAGTAACTCGTATCCTGACTGTCAGGACCACTTACTTGGCCACTCATACGTTGCACGTGGTTCATGAACTAGGACATGACAACAGGAACCAACACCATGAATCTTTTTGGATAAAACGAAATTTATTAACGTTGTACGTGTTTATTCTTCATGTAAACATATTAATTTCTCAATTCAGTCAAGCTGCTGACGGCCACGTTTCTCCAGAAGAGAGACCTGCTTATTGACGTGACTGTAGAATGTTTGAAACAGTTTACTGTGTGACAATCCCACCTCTTCATCGCTGTGAAAATTAAATCCTGGAATGAGTTCTTTAGGTAATGGAAACAGATGAAAATCGGATGGAACCAAGTCGAATGACCAATGATAATGAACCCACGGCGTCGGATTGTTGCAAACGGCATAGCTCTGGGGTGTGGTCTGGCATTGTCTTGCTGAAGAAGAGGCTGCTCCATGTGTGACGAACTCTTCGAATTGCAAACTAGATTCAACAATGTTCATGTCTGAGGAGTTTGATGGCCAGTGGAAGTGTTTAAACTTATAAGAGTGCCCCTGGAGCCATTCTATATCAATTCTGGACGCGTGGTGTGTCGCATTGTCCTGCCGGAACTGCCCTAGTCCATCGCAATGTACAGTGAACACGAATGGATGCAGGTCATCTGACAAGATACTTGCGTGTGTGACACCTGTTTCTCACGCACGGACACAGTTACTCACATCCCGTCCTGATATACGGAGCCCTCCAGCGGAAGAGACTTGCAACTAGCGTGAGACTAGCGGGAAGTCGAGCAAGTAACATGCATGACTTCTGTGAGGTTTGGAATGTAGGAGATGAGGTACTAGTAGAATTGAAGCAGTGAGGACGGGTTGTGGGACGTGCTTGGGTAGCTTAGTTGGTAGAACGCGTGCCTGCAAGAGGCAAAGGTCCCGAGTTTGAGTCTCGGTATGGCACACAGTTTTATTCTGCCACGAAGGTTTATATCAGTGCACACTCCGAAGCAGAGTGAAAATCTCATCCTGAATACGTCAACCGATATTGAAAACATAATAAAAATTCACAGGCGTTACTTAACAACACTCTCTCGTACAATTTCAAAATGTATTTTACTTGTAACTCATTTCTGACAATGCTTTTGCTTAGCTTGAATTCTCATACTTATTATTGGCACATAGCAGATAAATAATGAACAGATAGATGAGTAAATAAAGTACTGACAAGGTTATATCGGTTGCAGCGCTCCTAAATTTCAATAAAATTACGGCTTCTAGATACATAACCATGTTGTACCTCGGAACATGTATTTATATTTGGGAGAACCTTGATTTTCTGGAGTAGTTTTGATAATTCCAGAAAACAGAATGGAGTACATAAGACATGAACACCATCATTTGGAAACGGAGTGCGAAGGTAGATTAAATTTCTATCAGAGAGCTGGGTAGATTCGTAAGATACAACACTCGGCCCTACTATGTTTCGTAACAGCTACAAATTTAATCATTCTTTATTCGTACCAAACTATATTTGCACAATAATTGTTGTAATTTGAACGGTGAGGAATTTACTCGCTATACAGTCTGGCCACCGCCTTTACAACTATTTGGCTCTGAGAAGGAACTCCTGTGAAGTCTCTGTGACGGTGGTGTGGCAGGAGGGCCGAGTGGTCAGCCACGTGCCAGAGGACAGACACGTGACAGAGAGCGGCGGACACACCGCGTGGACAGCTAAGAGCTGTGACGCCGCCGCCGTAACGAGATGTCGAGGAGCGGACTGCGGCGCCTGAGTGCAGGGAAAAGCTCACACCAAAGGCACGTCCTTCCAGCGCAGGGGGAGAGCTGCCCCGCTGGCCAGCACGTCGGCGGAAGGCCGTTCCGGGAAATGGGTAAAACAAAAGGATTCTACTGTCGAACAGCGATACCAAGAAACAAGTTTTTTGTGGGAAATTCTTATGCAAGTTCTATCGGATTTAATGCACGTGACTACATACGAATATTTTGTGTAAAAGAATGGGGGTAAATCCAGGCTGCCTTACTGGAAATTCAAGTTCTGTATTTTTTTCCTGAAGATACACCGACGGAAAAAGTTGCAAACACCAAGAAGGAGCTGTGTGACATAAACTAAAATTGGTAGGCTTGTTTGTATATCACAGGGATGATTTCGATTGAAATTTCGCGCCAGCCGCATAACAGAGGCGGCAGTAGAGACACAATGAGGATTCAAATCAGATTTGCTTTAAATACAGACTGTAATCGTCACGACCGTTAATTACCTTCCAGATTGGACGTCATGAGATGATATTAGTCGTCAATGCCTTTAAAGAGACAGAAATGCCTTTTTCAACAGCTCACTGTGCTTAGATGGGATCGTCTAACAGGGCTCCGTCAAGCTACAAGTTCCTTCTGCACTCCTACAGAGAGACTTGGCAGGAATGTAGCCACTGTACATGACTGCTGGCAGAGGTGGTCACGAGAACGCACGGTCCCAAGAAGACCAAACTCCGGAGGGCCACGTGGAACTATCAAGAGGGACAAACATCGTGTTAGGAAAATGACACTGGCGTGTCGTACTGCGTCTACAGCAGTAATTCCAACAGCAGTTGGCACCACAGTGGTACAACGAATTGTTACAAGTCAGTTATTTCAAGGACACCTCCGAGACAGATGCCCTGTAATGTACATTACACTGACTCCAAACCACCGCTAATTGCGACTTCAGTGGTGTTATGCTAGAGCTCGTTGGAGGGCAAGGAGAATGTCTGTTGTGTTTTCTGATAAAAGTCGCTTCTGATTCGGTGCCGGTGATGGTCATTTGTTTGATAGAGGGAGGCCAGTTGAGGCCCTGCATTCAACCTCTGCGTGCGTTACACACTTGACCAACACCTGGAGTTACGGTCAGAGGTGCGATGTTGTATGAAAGTAGAAGCACTCTCGTGATTATCCCACACACACTGGATGAAAATTTGTACGTCAGCCTGTTGATTCGACTTTCTGTGCTGCCATTCATGAACAGCCTTCCAGAGTGTTTTCTTCAACAGGATAACGCTCTCCCACATACTGCTGCTGTAACCAGACATGTTCTACAGAGTGTCGACATGTAGCCTTCACCTGCTTGATCGCCAGATCTGTCTCCAATCGAACACATGTAGGACATTGTCGGACGGCAACTCCATTCATAAATAGCATTAACCGTCCCAAGTGTGACAGGCATGGAACTCCGTCCCGCAAACTGGTATCCAGCACCTGTAGAATACGTTGTACGCACATTTGCACGCTTGCATCAAAATTCCGGTGGTTACACTGGTTGTTAACGTACCAGCATTTCACATTTGCGATGGCTAATGTCGCGCTTACATTTACCAGCGATCTTGCAATCTTAATCACTTAAATATGTCACCCAGACATACGTAATCCCGAAATTTCGTTACTGTACGTTAATATTTTTTTATGTTAAGATTTTTTCCGCCTGTGTATGTGAAATGTGTGTCTCACCTGAGAAGAAACAATTCTGTGCATCCACAAAATTCTTCGGTCGTCCAAAGGCATCGAAGCAGCAGCGGCGTGCACTGTAAGTAGACAACGATTTAAAACCTCCATCGATGCCACAGCAGACATTTATCACTGTGTAAATGCTCTAAATTTAAACTCTTTTGACTGTTGTTTAAATCACCATATATGCATGGGAAGGCATGTGACAGGAACCGTTGTCTGTTGCTGAAGCTCATTTGTTGTGAATTAGTGCTTCACGTCCTGTCGGAGCACTATACTGTCTGCATAGTCAGGGATTAAATGGGTTCCCAACAGCAGATGTTCGGTAGTGGTCTGGTTCATACCATAACCTAGGGGTGGGAGAAACCGACCGGTTAAAACAGATACTGGATTTTCAGTTCTGAGTAAGCGGTATTTTTTGCTATGTGTCTGCTCTCAGTAAAAATAGGTTGTTTTTCCTTTTTAGTGATAACCATGTAAAAATTGGCATGTGTATAGGCCATACCAGCAGCGATAAAATTTTTGGTTTTCAAATAAACTATTTCTAAAAACGAACTATGCTTATTCATAAAATTTCCATTGCTTTGAAGTACTGGATTATCATACGAATTCTGCAAAGCAGTCAACACTGTTTTAATAAGAACTAGCTACAAACACATGAAACAAGAATCTGTGCACCATTGCAGAGACAATAATGTACGTGTTGGCATGTGGGATGACTTATTAGATGATACGTGTTGCCGTGTACGTGCAATGTGCGACAGTCGCCCCCGCCTGGTTTATACGGTAGCTTCTCGCTGTCGCCCAAGGACATGCAGAATGGTGCCATCCGCAGCTTGGAAGTATTTTACGAGGTGTGGTAGCAATGAAATACAATGAATGCTCTAGTGGCTTTACAAGACGAAAAATGGGAGGAGGTACAACACGCATGAAATATCATATGAGAAAAAGCGTCCACAATGTTCCCCAGCATAAAACATAAATTTCGTTGATATACCTATAATGGTACAATAAGAAAATAAGGAATGATTTCTATTTAAGGTAATTCCTGATAACTTTGAAAGCTTTTAGTGACATCACGAAGAACTAGACCTGTTGTATTGTTCGACCTTTGCAAAAAAAATTCTATTTATCAAATTGACTGGGAACAATGAAAAATATAAAATTTCTGTAATTTTTTTTGGTTTAATAATGGGACAGTAATATTCAGTAACTCACAAAGTGTTTGAATTTCCAACAGAAAAAGCGCGACAGAAAAACCAAAATTGCCATTTAATGTAGTACTGACTTGTTAAACAGAAGAGGTACGCAAGTTGTATATAACAGATGAATAAAACTGGTAATTGAATTTCAGAAAATTTGCCGTCAAAGTAATAAAAGGTCGATAAACATTTTTAAAATTCGTATGCGTGCGACTAGGAAGGTAACCACAAATTTGCGTGTGATACGAAACCGTAAAATTCTCTTAATAACATCATGTAAACTCAAAAAATGGAAATGAGCGTATGGCATCCTTGGTCTGGAGGCTCCATCTGGGGAAGTTCGGCCGCCAAGTACAAGTCTTATTTCAGTCGACGCCACAATGGGTGATTTGCGCGCCGGTGATGAGAATGAAATGATTATGACGACAACACAACACCTAATCCACAACTGGAGAAAATCTTAAACCTGGCCGGGAATCGAACTCGGGTTAGCTGCACGGGAGGGAAGCATTTTACCACCCAGCTAAGCAGGCACACTTGTGGGCGCCACACTTGTAACACAAATGTAAGTTGTAATGTGCTGAAGTAGTACTGTATTATTTGTTAATGTAGGTGCTGAGGGTACGTTCAGACCAATTATATGGGGACTTACATAATGTATTACGTATGTTATGTCATATATACTGTGTTTCATATGCAGTGTATTTCTAATACACTTTTAGTAACTAGACGGTACGTCAGACGGTCAGTGATGTCTGACAACAACACATTCTCATTTACCTCATGAACAGCTCCTTTGCGAACTCATCTTTACTAAAACTTTTTAGCTTCCACTACAGTACACTTCCACCAGTGACAGTTGTAGCTACCAATTACCATGCTAATCCCTTTATACAAGTTTTGCATTTTTGCGCTCCAGTTGCCCGCTTGTGTCACTTCGGCCGTAAACTGTCCCTCACAATACCGTAGTGAAGTATGACCAACAAGTCCATTGCTGAACATGAGTGAGTTAGTTATTGACGTCTGTTTGGTCGCAGTCGTTGTAATGACACTAAGTGGACCAAATGAGATTCTTGAAAAGATTGTTTAACAGCAGGTGTGTTAACAGTTACAGGCTGAGGGATATTCTCGTAGGCAGATGAAAGGGACATGAAAAATACGAGAACTTACTTAGCTGTTCTTGTGAGTTTGTATACAGTTTTTGGTTACTTTTTCCGTCCCCAGTCTCGCCATGACCTTGATACGGCCCTGCTTCGAACAAAACAAACCTGTCGACCACTATTGCCACAATAGTTTGATTCTTTCTCTGGTTTCTAACATTTTTCTAAAGCATTATCATATTGCGGCTTGAATGGATACTAAATTAACTGTAAAGATTTATCAAGTGATTCCTACTACGTTTGATATTTACAGGGTGATCAGTCCCTAATGCAAACGCCTGGCAACCGGCAACCATCTGGCGGCAGTATTGACGAGAGGTATACTCCCGCTGGACTGTGAGGTCTTTGTTTGTGTAGTGAAGCTGTGAATATTATTGGGTGAGCTCTGGAAAGGTCTCCTAGGAAATGAGTTCGACGTCTTCATAGCAAACCGGAATTACCTACGCCTCTGTTCAACTGCTTACAGAGTTACTGACGTTACAACCATATTTAATAAATGCACTGCGAGAACTTAAACCAAATGACCCTGCAAAAGGGATGCAGTTTTTGAATGTATTGCAGAACAGAGTGCATGACGGAGAAATTGACTCTCACCTAACTTCTTTTCGGATGGATCGTGGTTCCACCGTAATAGATACATTAATCCACAAAATAACCGCTATAGGAGTTCTGGAAAGCCTGACATAATACAAGAGGCCCTACTGCACGATGAAAAAAGAGGAGTGTGGTGCGCTATTAGAGGTGAGAGAATGAAGACACTTTTCCATTCCAGAAAACAATTAATTTTTCTAAGTATGGGGAAAACATTTTGCAGCATTGTGTTTGACAAGTTAATTGAGAGATAACGTGCTTCTTTGCCCTTTCAGCAGGACTCTGCAGCTGCATGCACACTCAGCTTGCAATTACAGGAAATTCATGACGTTTTGCAAGATGGAGTTATCACTAACAATATATCGTCCCTCCCCCACCTCCCTTCCTGTACGTCCCGTAGAACCCCTTGCCATTTTCGTATCTCGGGGGGGGGGGGGGAGGCATTAAAAGAGGAAGTGTTCAAATCAAATCCTCACATTTTAGTCGAGCATAAAAGTAAGGTACGTCGAGAAGTTGCTGCCATTTCACTCAGGTAACTGTAGAGTGCAATGAGTATTTGTGAATATATATATATATATATATATATATATATATATATATATATATATATATATATACATAATTAAAGAAAATTGACTGTACTATTGAAATATTCCATTTTTATGAATTTTGTAGCGAATAAATTGTTTTTTTCACGTTTAATTCACAAATCCCGTAAACTGTAAGACAGTGTTGTCGTGAACTTACGTCTGTTATCCTTGGTTATATTCGTCTTCTTCCGCCATAAGTATTTATCTCTTGACCGTGTGTATAACATTAGTTCTTAATCAGACTTCCTCTTTCGATGCAGTCACTTGTTGACCTGACATTGATATAATGCGCGGAAGAAAGGAAAACTTTGGTGCTTTTGCACAAAAACGAAATTTCAGACTTAGTATTTTCATGGGATTATTATTCAGACAACACACTGATTCACAAGAAAAACGTCTTCTCGCCACGAGAACTATATACAGAGTCTCTCTAATGACTGCTTCCGGCGTAGCAAAATATATCTTTATCGACGCTTACAGCGGCCGCGCTAATGATTATTATCCCTGGTTTTAAATTTATGTCGTAGCTTGTTGGGTCTTTTCGTTATGTACCTCTACATAGTTTTCAAAGCATCATCATTGGTTCTCTGACTTGCGGCAGGTTCTGACTGCACAGATCTCCTTGCGTCTCTGTCTTCTGCGTTCCTCTTCATTCTCTGGTACTCTCCTTGTGGCCTGTTGACATCATCCAGCATCTGGAACCTTCTTTTGCCCATCCCTCTCTTTCCTGGAAAATAACCTTCAGCTGCCTCTACTAGAAGGCAATATCTTCGTAGACTGTTGCCTATCCAGTTTAGTTTCCTGTTCTTCACCATCAGCAGCATCCTCCGTTCTTCTCCAACTCTCCCCAGTACATCTTCATTCCTGACTTGATCAGTTCACCCGATCTTCTCCATTCTAAGCCACATCCACATTTCACAAGCTTCAATTCTCTTCTGATCCTGCTTTCTCAAAGTCCACGTTTCTGCTCCATGCAAGGCAACGCTCCATATTAAGAAAGTGTCCAGCGTTGGATTTGCTTGGGCAGCAACAGAAGGCATTTCCAGCATATCATCTCTTAATAAACGTGAGTAATTTGATTTTCTTTTTAAGCACTTGTGTTATGTATTTTAGAAACAACTTACGTGAGAAAGGAAACTATACCTACTGTGGACCTCCTGTACCCACACCGTGAGCACAGCGGCCAGCCACACTGGCTGACAGCACTCAACGAATGATCCCGCTGTATAATGTCTCTACCAAATTAATCTTTGTTATTGCACCTATCTGATTCCTGTAGAACATTGAGTATTTAGAGTTACCTCTAATAAAAATACTAAAGTTATTTACAAACAACATGTTCTAAAGCCAAAATGATGTACTGGGGATGAACCTATTGTAAGTGGTATATCCTTGCCTTCCTTGGGTTTTCGAGCGTGGTCACCAAACAGGAGAACAAAACTATAACCATATAAACTGTTTGATCAAAAGTATCCGGACACCTGGCTGAAATTCACTTTGAAGTTCGTGGCGTCCTCCGTCGGTAATGCTGGAATTCAATATGATGTTGGCCCACCCTTAGTCTTGATGACAGCTTCCACTCTCGCAGGCACTGATACGTTCAATCAGGTGCTGGAAGGTTTCTTGGGGAATAGAAGTCCATCCTCCACGGAGTGTTGCACTGAGGAGAGGTATCGATGTCGGTCGGTCAGGCTTGCCACGAAGTCGGCGTTCCAAAACCTCCCAAAGGTGTTCTACAAGATTCAGGTCAGGACTCTGTGCAGGCCAGTCTAATACAGGGATCTTATTGTCGTGTAACCACTCCACCACAAGCCGTGCATTATGAACAGGTACTCGATCGTCTTCAAAGACGCAATCACCATCCCCGAATTGCTCTTCAACAGTGGGAAGCAACACCAGTGTAGGCCTGTGCTGTGATAGTGCTACGCAAAAGAACAAGGGGTGCAAGCCCCCTTCATGAAAAACACGACCACATAACAACACCACCACCTCCGAATTTTACTGTTGGCACTACGCACGTTTATCGCGCATTCACCATACCCACACCCTGCCATCGAATGGGCACATTGTGTACAGTGATTCGTCAGTCCACATAACGTTTTTTCACTGTTCAGTCGTCCAATGTTTACGCTCCTTACACCAAGCGAGGCGTCGTTTGGCGTTTACCGACGTGATGTGTGGCTTATGAGCAGCCGCTCGACCATGAAATCCAAGTTTTCTCACCTCCCGCCTAGCTGTCATAGTACTTGCAGTGGATCCTGATGCAGTATTAAATTATTGTGTGATGATCTGGATAGATTTCTGCCTATTTCACATTACGACCCTCTTCAACAGTCGACGGTATGTGTCAGTCAACAGATGAAGTCGCCCTGTATCCTTTTGTGCTGTACGTGTCCCTTAACGTCTCCACTTCACTATCACATCGGAAACAGTGGAACTATGGTTGTTTAGGAGTGTGTAAATCTCGCATACAGACGTACGACACAAGTGACACCTAATCACCTGACCACGTTCGAAGCTCGTGAGTACCGCGGCGCGGGACAATTCTGCTCACTCACGATGTCTAATGAGTACTGAGGTCTCTGATATGGAGTACCTGGCAGTAGGTGGCAGCACAATGCACCTAATATGAAAAACGTATGTTTTTGGGGGTGTCCGGATACTTTTGATCACATAGTGTAGCTTTGAACCGTCGAGTCTCTTCCACCAATATTGTCCATTAGGGGATGTATATTACAGATTTACCTTTATTTTGGACAGAATGAAAACCTGGACTTTAAAATAATATTTTCCATCACACTGATGAATCCTTCTAACAGCAGATGTATTCTCCATAAGCATTTTGCATAAATGTTCACACATAAACTGTTTCCTACCGAAATGCCTAACAAAACAGCAGCTGTTACAGATTTTGCATCATTACACCGACCAAACAGCGACTGTCTTCATGTACATCGCAGCGTTGACTGTATACCCTACCTTAAAGCTTATTTTCTTTGGCTTACTGTCGAAATCAATTACATTACTGATCTACAATGAAAAAATAATGATTCACAACAAACTGTTAGTACGGTTTTAAAGATAATAAATGATACTTAATTCTGAAAACATTTCTAAATAATATTCTTCCTTCTTATGTGTGGCCATTTAGTTATGAGGTTACAGTAACAATATAAATCATAAAATCATTAACTACATCTTGATTTCACGTTAGATTTTATTCCTGACATTAACTAAGGTACAGTACAAAATGTCAAAACGGAATTCCTCGTTAAATTTTTGTATGAAAACTTCGTAGTATCAATATGATTTAAAATCAATAATGTTTAGAAGGTTCGAGAATCGTTAATGAAACAGTTACTTACAACAGTTCTAATGGGTTTTTCGTTGCCGAAATGAAACTTAAAGAGCACAAGTCATGGTAAATATATCAGATGATTGATAAATATTCCAAAAGTCTGTCTTTAGATAAGTTGAAATTTACGAAGTTTGTTAATTAATTATTGGTTTAAAAAGAACATAGATTTTTCTTCTAACATTTTAATGAGAATATAGTAATAAAATCACGAGAATGAAATTATAAATTTTTCTGGAATTAACGATGGTGGGATTATTCACACCATCAGGTCTTCTAACCAATCATGACTTTCTGTTGATTAGAGTTAAATGACCTGAAATAATGTTAAGGAAGTTGACATGGTATATAAGTGTACCATACAGTTTAATTTCCTGATAGAAATTAAGAAAAACCATACTTTCGAACTTTTGTTTATTACATATTGTGGATTGGATAATATGCAATCAGCTATAGTTTTAGTGGTATTGAAGCATTCATTAACTGCACTATATAGCTAGCCGTATTACATAACTCCTGCAACAGAACTTAAATTTGTTACATGGGAGTGAGTCTGTTCTATTCCTACTCTGCAGATGAGAAAAGTGAAGCCTTAATTTATGATCAGGCTATTTACTTTTCTAATCATATACATTTTGAAATACGAACTTTAGACGTTAATGTTATTAATAAATCAAGGAATACAAACTGAAAAATCTTATAACAAAAAAATTATCGACATTTTGGTTCTTTCTATCAATTATTATTCAATATGGTAGTATCATTCGGAACTTTAATGTTTTCTTTAATTGTTTATTATTTGTAACATCTGGCAGCACATTAGATTTGGAGTCCCTGTCTGTCCCTTTCATGGCTGTCAACATTCCTTAACGGTTGATACCTTTGCTGTAATAGCACAGTCCACTGTGAGTACACAACCTGTCTGTTCTGGCTTGGGATAGGCACACAGTTTCAGGTAACAGATACTCATGAGGAAACTGTAGATCATCAGGATATTGTCACTTGGAAAGGTCTATTTAAACAATTGTTGAAGAAAGTAACTTAAAAGATGAAATAATGTTTCATGACACATCCTGGTTACTTTACATAGATTAATTTATGACAGAAGAATATTTCAAGGTAGATTTAGATTTATCTCATCATTTTTGAGTTGGGTAGGTTTTAATGTGCTGTCATGCCTCTCCGTGTTTCATTTACCAGGCACATAGTCCAAAGGTCTCATACATTCTGCTACAGATACAGTCAGCCCAAATGAAACCACACAGTACTGATAACATCATCCGCTATACGGGAAAGCAGTGTATTTTCTAGAATTTTTCTCAAGTGTGATTTGATGAAACACAGAAGTGAAATGTACGTTAGTCATATATTTGATATGTCCAAATTTCTGTAACAACTCGACTATGTTCTCAGGATGGCCTGTTCCCCTCTCAACAAATTTATTCAGATGTCTTTAACCAAGTACTCATCCTATTATCCACTACTACTGATGGGTTGCTGCATTCGTTAACTTTCCTTTTAACTGTGCTCCAGTCCAGCATTTTACTTTTTTCTTTGGTTGGCATCTTAGATATTAGGTTTTTATAAACAATGGGTTGTGTCGTTTCAGTTTTGATCTACATACATATTTCTTTACCCTGCCAGGTCTTTCATCAAAAAAATTATAAAAGTCCCACAAGTTTCCTCAATTCAGATTTCTGATCATTACTCAGTTTATCTGCATTGTGTAATTTTCACACTACATTTGCACTATAACCCTCATCATTATAACCTCCTCTTTCTAACACTATGCTATGTCCTCAGTGAAATTAGCCTCTCATATTTGTATACAACTTGCAGTGCAATTTTTATAAACAATTCTGTGACAGAACAAATTCCAGATGTATGAACCAGTGAACAACAGATCCTTACCTTGCAAATCAAACACTATATTTGTATTAACTATCCAGTTCATGCAAAACAGGGCATTTCATTTAAGTTTGCAATACAAAGCAACCTTGTGTAAACTGTACACAATTGACTGAGAAGGATAGAAGCACCTGTTGGTTGATAATCGTACTTATTCTACCACTGGTATCTATTATCTTAATTCAAATTGCAGGTAACTCTACAAGATCCCGATTATGTCTCATTTTGTCTCTAAACTTACTAGAAACAGCGCATTGGGGCTGCCTGTGTCCCATAAACTATACCCTTCCCAACCTCCGGTTTTGATTTGAACATAAGGACTACCATATATATATGTTTCACTTCCTCCATTGGTCATCATACGAATGATCTCCCTCTATTTCATCAAAATCTTGATTGTTTATATAATTTTCCCTTTCTCTTTGGATCTTTTCCATTGATTGGCTGACGTAGTGTCATGCTGATCCTAATTCTCTTTCTTAATAGCAATTGACTGATCACTCATTTCATTTAGTTAATTTTTAGCTCGTTACAGTCACTAAGATTACTGTATTTTCCCAATATTGCTTTTAATACTGCATTAGTTACATTCTTTTCGCAAATAACTCTCCTGTCCTCTGATGTTTCCCAAAATGTCACTGACACAATCTGGTTCTCATGCTGAATAGTTTCCGATTTCCTACTCGTCCCCCCCACCCCCACCCCCAGTATATCTACGTGATCATCATGGACAATTACATCCTCTTTTACGTCCACAAAAGTCATCCCATCTAATATATCATCACATTCTCTTATACCATAAAAGTCATCAGCAAAAGCGCCATCACTACTACACTTGGAAACAGATTTGTCGTCATCAACAACAAAATCCTCATCATTACATTCTGAATTATCATCACATCATTGTTACCACTAACTAGAGAACCCGTACCATAACTTTGCCACTAAATTATCATCAACCACTTCAGCAGGAGTATCAGGTTCATCAGTAACAACAGTATCTAGGGATGTTTAGGAGTATGGAAATCTAGCATACAGGATTATGACACAAGTGACACCCAATCACCTGACCACGTTAGAAGTCCGTGAGTTCCGTAGAGCGCATCATTCTGGTCACTCACGATGTCTAATGACTACTGAAGTCACTGATATGGAGTACCTGGAAGTAGGTGGCAGTACAATGCACCTTATGTGAAAAACGTATGCATTTGGAGGTGTCCGGATACTTTTGATCACATAGTGTATCTCTGACGTCGGACTGTTGTAGAATTTTGGAATATGTTTTACGCGTCCCTATTACGATATTTCATGGGACCGAAAATGTCCTATGTAGGAATCAACATGGATTCCGAAAACAACTGCCGTGTGAGACCTAGCTACCTCTCTTCGGTCACAAGCAGTAAATACAGGAGCCCAGGTAGACGCCGTGGTCCTTGGCTTCCAGAAGGCACTCGACACAGTTCCATGGTGCCCTGTAATGAACAAAATAATAGCAGATGGAACATCAGATCAGCTGTGTGATAGGATTTATGAGTTCCTGGCAAACAGAGCATTACTAATGGAGACAAATCTAAAGACGTAAAACTACGTCAGACGTAGTCCAAGGGTCATTACCTTCCACCATATACACCAGTCACATTAATGTGACCAATTGCCGAAAGTCTGAATCACATACTTTTACAAAACGAGACATTCAGATAGACAGTCAATGAGGCTCTGAAAGCTGCTGACAGGGATACGGAGCCACGTCGACTCCAGTGACGTGGTCAGGTGCACTAGGTTTCTCGGTTGAGGATCCATGCTGTAAACAGCACGATCGAGGTGGTCCTGCTGATCCTTGATTGGGTTCAAAAATGGTTCAAATGGCTCTGAGCACTATGGGACTCAACTGCTGAGGTCATTAGTCCCCTAGAACTTAGAACTAGTTAAACCTAACTAACCTAAGAACATCACAAACATCCATGCCCGAGGCAGGATTCGAACCTGCCTTGCGGTTCCAGACTGCAGGGCCTTTAACCGCACAGCCACTTCAGCCTGCCCTCGATTGGGGATTGGGTTTATGCCTGGGTAGCTTATTGGGCATGTGAGTACAGCACACTCATCCTGGTGTTCTTAGAACCACGAACGTACACTGCAAGCTGTATAAGACACTGCATTGTCCTCCTGATAGGTGCCATGGTTTTGAGGAAAAACAAACTGCATATAGGGGGTGGACGTGATCCCTAAGCATAGAGGCATACTTGTGTTGGTCCTTTGCGCCTTCCAGAATGACGAGATCGCCTAGTGAATGCCGTGAAAAATGCCCCATACCGTAATGATTAGATTAGATGAGATTAATACTAGTTCCATGGATCATGAATACGATATTTCCTAATGATGTGGAACGAGTCAAATTTTCCAATACATGACATAATTAAGTTAATTTAACAACATACTTAAGTTAATATAACAACATTTTTATTTTTTTGTGTTTTTTTCTTTTTTTCTTTTTTTATAATTTTTTGGTTTGTTTTTTTTTCTTTTATCCTTAATTCATATCTAAAAATTCCTCTATGGAGTAGAAGGAGCTGTCATTCAGAAATTCTTTCAATTTCTTCTTAAATACGTGTTGGTTTTCTGTCAGACTTTTGATACTATTTGGTAAGTGACCAAAGACTTCACCCCTTTCCGTGCCAAAGTTAATCTTGAATAGTGAAGATCATCCTATCTCCTAGTATTGTAGTTATGCACACTGCTATTACTTTTGAATTGGGTTTGGTTGTTAATAACAAATTTCATAAGAGAGTATATATACTGAGAAGCTACTGTGAATATCCCTAGATCCTTAAATAAATGTCTGCAGGATGATCTTGGGTGGACTCCAGCTATTATTGTGATTACACGCTTTTGTACAATAAATACTTTATTCCTCAGTGATGAATTACCCCAAAATATGATGCCATATGAAAGCAATGAGTGAAAATAGGCGTAGTAAGTTAATTTACTAAGATGTTTATCACCAAAGTTTGCAATGACGCTTATTGCGTAAGTAGCTGAACTCAAACATTTCAGCAGATCATCAATGTGTTTCTTCCAATTTAATCTCTCATCAATGGACACACCTAAAAATTTGGAATATTCTACCTTAGCTATATGCTTCTGATTAAGGTCTATATTTATTAATGGCGTCATACCATTCACTGTATGGAACTGTATGTACTGTGTCTTATCAAAATTCAGTGAGAGTCCGTTTACAAGGAACCACTTAGTAATTTTCTGAAAGACAGTATTGACAATTTCATCAGTTAATTCTTGTTTGTCAGGTGTGATTACTATACTTGTATCATCAGCAAAGAGAACTAACTTTGCCTCTTCATGAATATAGAATGGCAAGTCATTAATATATATTAAGAACAACAAAGGACCCAAGACTGACCCTCGTGGAACCCCATTCTTGATAGTTCCCCAGTTTGAGGAATGTGCTGATCTTTGCGTATTATGAGAACTGCTTATTTCAACTTTCTGCACACTTCCAGTTAGGTACGAATTAAACCATTTGTGCACTGTCCCACTCATGCCACAATACTTGAGCTTGTCTAGCAGAATTTCATGATTTACACAATCAAAAGCCTTTGAGAGATCACAAAAAATCCCAATGGGTGGTGTTCGGATATACAGATCATTCAATATTTGATTGGTGAAAGCATATATGGCATTTTCCGTTGAAAAATCTTTCTGGAAACCAAACTGACATTTTTTTATTACTTCACTTCTGCAGTCTCCACCCTTTCTTTAACGCGAATCTTCTGGAAAGGCCACCTATAGGCACTCTGTTTACGTCCAGTTGCGATAATGGTGTGCAAATTCCAGACAGTCACCACTGAACAGCAGCCAACATGGGTGCATAAACCAGGCTCCTGCTGTGGAGGCCCATATGCAGCAACGTTCCCTGTATCATCATTGAGGAAACACTGTTGGTGGGCCCTTGATTCATCTGGATGGTTAGTTACTCAACAGTTGCACTACCGTACACATCTCCACAACAGTCATCCACCCCTGTCATCTATTGCCCGTTGTGCACCATCGTTGTCTCGGCTCTGGTAGTGAATAACGTCGTTTTGCCGAGTATGGAATGCTTCAACCACAGTGACTTGCAAATAGTTCACAAACTTTGCTATTTCTGAAAGTTTTCACCCTTGTCCCTTGTTCCAAAGCCGATATCGGTATCACATGCTCTACATACCCTCTGCTGCTAGTGCATCCACCTGCCGCGTACGAGTGGTTCATTTACACTAACGTTGAATGGATAAAACAGAGAAGATCCAAAGAAGAACAGTACATTTTATAGCAGCATTATTTTGTAAGTGTGAAAGCATCGCAGAGGTGCTCGCCAACCACAGTTCAGACGTTGTAAGAGGGACGTTATATATCATGGTGTGGTTTACTGTTGATGTTCCAACTGTACACGTTCCTAGACAACCCGTTTTGTCACCTCCTACATACTTCTCCTTCAAAGGAAAATTAGAGAGGTTATAGATTACATGGGGATTACCAATTATGTTCTATCTGCCGATCGTTCGCAAATCGAACACGAAAGGGAGAAATGATAATGATATATAGCATTCTTCGCCAAACACCATACGATGGCTTGTGGAGCGTAGGTTTAGATATCGAAGAGAGACAATATTCAAATGTGTGTCGCATTAAAATCATTGTCTCACATACGCTGAAACGATATTCTTGCGTAGGGAAGTAATGAGGAGTAGATATGATTTGTTGTTACAAGCGAGGACATGGAGAAACAATGAAAAGACGCTAATAGTGATGTAGGTAATAAAGTATAAACTATAAGAAGATTGGGATGCCATGTAGTACATTGGCGTCAGATGCCGACCGTAATTTTCGGTGTTCAGTGGGTCCAGGAAGTGTTTCGCACCTCGTTAACGAATACATGAGACTCGGAGTCTGTGTGGCAACAAGTTGTGACAAGAACTTACATTAGTGACAATTGGCGTAATTTTTTATGTAATCTGTTTTTTTCCCGCACTAGCTCTAATTATAATGTAATAACTTCTAACAATCATCTGCGACCATCACATAAGGAATCGTTTACTTTCACCTTTTGGCAGTCATCACTCGACGCCCATAATGCACCCTCATGTTGCACTCAAAACATCGATTGAAATAATTAGCACGTTTAGAAAACTTCTTCATAATGACCTCAGGTGTGGACAACCGCTCACTGTGACCGCTACCACGCGACACCAATAATGCAATGTTTCCTGACTATTGGCTACAGGCTTCACATACAGGCTGCTCACCACCACCAACTTCTAATAACACGATATCCCCAATCAGTAACACAACACACGTGACAGCTCATGGTGGCCACTGCGTCTCTACTCTGCCCAGCAACACCTGAGTCTTTTCCGGCAAATCACAGAACATCCCTTGCTACTAAAAAAGGGTCTGTTTCAACCAGCCTATTGGTAGCGATTATGATGTCTCCAGATGAGTTGTGATGCCTTAACTAGCCACAAAGACACCTCAGTCATGAACAATAATCTCCAACAGTAGGGCTTTCTACATATTGCAAAATATTTTACAAACGATAATTTCTCAAAAATGGTACACTTTCCCCGCCTATCCTTAACAGTTCTTTCAAAATGAGAAATTCTGACAGAAATAATAAATTTGAGAAATAGTAAATCAGGGACACCATTGCCAGTTTTGTATATATATATATATATATATATATATATATATATCTGTGTGTGTGTGTGTGTGTGTGTGTGTGTGTGTGTGTGTGTATGTGTGTATGTGGTTGTCTGGGATCTCCTCCCTAATTCCTGGATTGATTTCATCCAAATTTGGCACAGAAACAGTAGGCTCCATGAATATCAGCACTGTTGTGTTTATCACCTTCTGGTTCCAGTAGGAGCATATGGGCTACCCTGCACAACAGGCCTGTTATGTAGGAACAGTATTGATCCGGCAAATCAATCTGCCTCATGTCAGGGAAAAGAAACAGTTCTTCGGGTCCCCACTCGTAGCCTGTGTTGTGTGGTGTCACAAGGCTTAGGCCTGTCCCACCCCTCATTAAATCGACCAAGACTTATACGAAAAATTGTAAGAACTGTTGGTATTATTATGTTCTTTAAGTTTGTTTTTTGGGTTTTCAGAAATACTGTGGGAAGAAAGTTTATTTATGTTGCAGATAACGTGGAAGACGTTGTCCAACAATTACCACGAAAGTTCGACGTAGCGGCAAGTGGACAAGGAATAAAACGAATGCTGCAAACTACCGCGAGCCATGGAAGAGCTTGGGCCGCGAGGGCGTAGAGCTTCGTATGTCGTTGTTGGACAACGTCAAAGGAAGTGATATTCTGTTTTCTCTTTGTAAACAGATCGATCGAGTCTTGAAAGGTTCATGTAAAACGTATAGGCGAGTGACACTTTCGGTGAGACCCGACGCCTGTAATACTTCCACAGTTATTAAAAAGTTGTTAAACGACAAAACCAATAGTTTGTCATTTATATACACTCCTGGAAATTGAAATAAGAACACCGTGAATTCATTGTCCCAGGAAGGGGAAACTTTATTGACACATTCCTGGGGTCAGATACATCACATGATCACACTGACAGAACCACAGGCACATAGACACAGGCAACAGAGAATGCACAATGTCGGCACTAGTACAGTGTATATCCACCTTTCGCAGCAATGCAGGCTGCTATTCTCCCATGGAGACGATCGTAGAGATGCTGGATGTAGTCCTGTGGAACGGCTTGCCATGCCATTTCCACCTGGCGCCTCAGTTGGACCAGCGTTCGTGCTGGACGTGCAGACCGCGTGAGACGACGCTTCATCCAGTCCCAAACATGCTCAATGGGGGACAGATCCGGAGATCTTGCTGGCCAGGGTAGTTGACTTACACCTTCTAGAGCACGTTGGGTGGCACGGGATACATGCGGACGTGCATTGTCCTGTTGGAACAGCAAGTTCCCTTGCCGGTCTAGGAATGGTAGAAGGATGGGTTCGATGACGGTTTGGATGTACCGTGCACTATTCAGTGTCCCCTCGACGATCACCAGTGGTGTACGGCCAGTGTAGGAGATCGCTCCCCACACCATGATGCCGGGTGTTGGCCCTGTGTGCCTCGGTCGTATGCAGTCCTGATTGTGGCGCTCACCTGCACGGCGCCAAACACGCATACGACCATCATTGGCACCAAGGCAGAAGCGACTCTCATCGCTGAAGACGACACGTCTCCATTCGTCCCTCCATTCACGCCTGTCGCGACACCACTGGAGGCGGGCTGCACGATGTTGGGGCGTGAGCGGAAGACGGCCTAACGGTGTGCGGGACCGTAGCCCAGCTTCATGGAGACGGTTGCGAATGGTCCTCGCCGATACCCCAGGAGCAACAGTGTCCCTAATTTGCTGGGATGTGGCGGTGCGGTCCCCTACGGCACTGCGTAGGATCCTACGGTCTTGGCGTGCATCCGTGCGTCGCTGCGGTCCGGTCCCAGGTCGACGGGCACGTGCACCTTCCGCCGACCACTGGCGACAACATCGATGTACTGTGGAGACCTCACGCCCCACGTGTTGAGCAATTCGGCGGTACGTCCACCCGGCCTCCCGCATGCCCACTATACGCCCTCGCTCAAAGTCCGTCAACTGCACATACGGTTCACGTCCACGCTGTCGCGGCATGCTACCAGTGTTAAAGACTGCGATGGAGCTCCGTATGCCACGGCAAACTGGCTGACACTGACGGCGGCGGTGCACAAATGCTGCGCAGCTAGCGCCATTCGACGGCCAACACCGCGGTTCCTGGTGTGTCCGCTGTGCCGTGCGTGTGATCATTGCTTGTACAGCCGTCTCGCAGTGTCCGGAGCTAGTATGGTGGGTCTGACACACCGGTGTCAATGTGTTCTTATTTCCATTTCCAGGAGTGTAGACAAAGAGTAGTAAAGATATAGGAAAGGAAGAGTTGCGCCGTCAGAACGAATAGTGATACATCGCTCAACAACGAAGAAGGACGTAAACCGTGGCTGTTACGTGGTGAAAACAAATCTACTAATAAAATAGTAAGACTATAATTAAGCATAAAGCCACGACACACTGCACAGGGATACCGTGAATTAATATGAATTCTGCAATCAAGACGAGACGATAAACGTTATTGTAAACTCACGAAAACATCATAGAATATAATTACTCTTTGACAAGCAAGAAGAGACAAATTAATGACAATATAACCACTTTCTATTAACATATACTCCGACGATATTGAGAGTTAACGAAAACAAGAAAACCTCAATTACAACGATAATTACACTTTGTCAAACAAGAAGAGATACAGTAATTACCATATAAACATTTTCTGTCAACATTTATGTCGACGATATTGAAATATAACAATAATTATTCTCTGTTAAACAAGAAGAGATAAGGAAGTGAAAATATAACTATTTTCTGTCCCTATATACGATGAAGAATACAACGAGACCAATACGACGCAGCTGATTGCCATAATACAGCACGACGAAGCAGTCCGGCCGCACACCACGCCACATCAGTCCAGCCGCCCTACAGCCAGCAGTAGCGGTACATCGCATCGCGACCCACTCAGGGGACATCAACAACATTCATCAGCATTCCACGTGACCTAAGGTACCAGATCACTGCACATCACGTCACGACTTCTTTAAAGGGGTGAGTTCCCAAATAAAACATTAACTACATCGATTTTCGAGTAGTGATTCAATATAAGACAACAGTGCGTTGCACATTACGTGAATTCAGTGATTTTACAGTGTTTATCCAGTGCGATGCATTAGTGTTTTATACATTACGTTAATTTATATCGAATTTGAAGAGTTTCTTCATAGGGAATTATTAGTGTTTTGTGTATATTAAGCATCGCTAGGGAAAGGTTGATGTGGATAGAGAAGGGGGTGGGCAGAATGAGGAGGGTGTGGAAATGGACAGAGGGTGTGGAGGTGGTGGAAAGATGTAGGACAGCTGGAATGGCGACTGATGACCTCAGATGGGCAGAATGAGGAGGGTGTGGAAATGGACAGAGGGTGTGGAGGTGGTGGAAACACGTAGGACAGCTGGAATGTGTAGAGGGATGTGGACAGGTGAAAAAGGAACAGATGGGGGCAGAGATGGAAAAAGTGAAGTGGACGAAGATATATTCAGAGGCAGGGAGGAAGTTGTGGCCCCAGAGAGAGGACGGTGGAAATGGCAAAAGAGAGAGGATAAGGAGATAAAGAGACAGAGAGACTGGGGAGGATGAGGAGGTGGAGATAGAGGTGGGACAATGAGCTGGACAGGCAGAGGAAGAGTTTGGCACAGAGGGAAAGGAGGAGGTGCATACAACACATGTTTCAAATGCATATGCAGGTAAAGATATGAGGAAAAAATTAGTAACAAAATAATTTTAAAAAGTTACAATGAAAAAGTTATAATGATCGTAAATAATAGTAATAAAACAAAAGTATTACAAATAGTTATTCTGTTTATTTAAATCTGAACCATCTGTGTGGTATTTGTTCTGTCACCATTTTTGCTTTATCGTCATTTTGTCATTATTATTGCACAAATCATACGCTTCAATACTATACACAAAACGTAACCAAACTTTTATGTTTCATCACCTTGCCATCTAAATGAAGTCTCTTCACATACAATGTATTCCTTGTTATGATGGGGTTCATGTAGTGTGTGATTCCATTTGGTGGCTAGTTGATACTGCTATTGTTAATATTTTGCCTTGTTCATAATGTAGCAGTACAGTAATATTCCTTCCATCTCTCTCCCCAGTCCCCACCAGGTAAATCAGTTAGCGTTATATTATGTAACAGATGATCTGAATTATTTGCGTCTCTTATTATATTGGTAGTCAGATAGTCGGATAGACTCTCAGTGAGAGAGCACCTCGTGTTCCTGCTGCTAATGAGGCGAGCACACCGTTAGTTTGTTGTATATTTTTACGATTTCCAACACAAGCAACTTACTTATTTACAGATACTTGTGTAGTTATTAGATAATTTTTGTAATTTCTTGTGCGTTCGAGTGCCTACTAGGCACAAGCTTTTATTTTAATAACAGTGTAGCGTACTGTATCCCCGTTGTTATCGACCCGTATATCGACCGTCGTATTGTGCTGGCTTTTGTTTGTTTTGGTTAGTAAAGCTCAGTGTGGTTTAGACAGTTAGTGAGAAAGAACTTCGAATTCCTGCTGCTAATAAGCCGAGTACACCGCTTCTATGTTGTATATTTTTACGAGCTTGAAGCAGGAACGACGGCAGTAATGGATAGGAGCTGTGATTGCTGTGTACAGATGCGAGCTGAGTGGGTGACCCTTCGCTCAGAGCTCTAGCCTGCGTTGGCTTCCATCACTTGAGATGCTACCAGGGGGCATCATTGTGGGGGTCATCGTGGGGATGCGAGAGTCGTCGAGCACATCCCGCCGGCCGGAGTGGCCTTGCGGTTCTGGGCGCTACAGTCTGGAGCCGAGCGACCGCTACGGTCGCAGGTTCGAATGCTGCCTCGGGCATGTATGTGTGTGATGTCCATAGGTAAGTTAGGTTTAATTAGTTCTAAGTTCTAGGCGACTGATGACCTCAGAAGTTACGTCGCATAGTGCTCAGAGCCATTTCAGCATACCCCAAGTGTACCCCGTTCCGTCCGTTGCTGTGGCTGCCCCGGGTACTGCCTGCACTGAAGTTGACCCCTCTCCCGTTGTTGAGTGAGATATCGTTCCAAAGTGGCAGGCAGCGAAACACTTTCCGAGGGGCCCATTGTAGAGCCTCCCTGGTTCGTTTCACGAACACGACTTTTGCGTTATCTGTGGCTGACGAAGCCTCTGAGCCCGATGCAGTCGTCCACCCTGTTCCAGGGGAAGCTTCATGGCCCATAACGTCTGGGCGTTCAAAGAGGGTGGGTTTGCTGGTAGTAGGAAGCTCCAACGTTAGGCGCGTAATGGGGCCCCTTAGGAACACAGCTGCCAGGGAGGGGGAGGAAGCTAGTGTGCACTCCGTGTACATACTGGGGGTAATTATTCCGGATGTGGGAAACCTGCTTCAGGATGCCATGAAGAGTACAGGGTGCAGCCAACAGCAGGTGGTGGCTTATGTCAGTACCAATGACGTATGTCGCTTTGGATTTAAGGAGATTCTCTCTGGTTTTAGACGGCTAGCGTAAATGGTAAGGACTGCCGGTGTTGCTTGCGAGATTAAGACGGAGGACACTATCTGCAGCATCGTCGATGGAACCAACTGTGGTCCTTTGGTGCAGAGACTAGTGGAAAGTCTGAACCAGAGGCTCAGGAGGTTCTATGACCATGTAGGCTGCAGATTCCTTGACTTGCGCCGTCGGGTGTTGGGTTTCCAGGATTGCGCTTAATGGATCAGGGGTCTTTTACACACATGAATCAGCTACACGGGTAACGGGGGCTGTGTGGAGGGGACGGCGGTTTTTTACGTTAGAGGGCCTCAGGGAACCACCGACAGGGCGTCCATCTAAAAGGGGGCAGGTAAAACACGGTAAGTTAGTTGTGAAACGATCGGTATTGTAATTGTAAATTGACCAAGCTGTGTTGGAAAAGAACCAGAGCTCCAAGTCCTAATAGAAAGCACTGAAGCTCAAATAGTTACAGATACAGAAAGCTAGCTAAAGCCCGATATAAGTTCAGGAGAATCTTTTTGAAACAATGCAACAGTGTGCAGAAAAGATAGATTAAATACAATTGGTGGGCGAGCATTTATTTCTGTCAGAAGTAGTATGTCTTGTACTGAATTTTAAGTAGATAGTTCTTGCGAAATAGTATGGGTAGAGGTTATACTTGAGAATCGGACTAAGCTGTTAATTGGGTCGTTTTACAGAACCCCCGACTCAGAAAATATAGTTGCTGAACAGTTCAAAGAAAACTTGAGTCTCATTTGAAATAGGTACTCCACTCATACAACCATAATCGGTGGTGATTTTAATATACCCTCGATATGCCGGAAAAATTATTTGTCCAAGGCCTGCGGCAGGCATAAAACGTCATCGGAAATTGTACTGAAGGCTTTCTCAGTAAATTATTTTGGACAATTAGTTCATGAGTCATCTCCAAGCGTAAATGGTTGCGAAAGCATACTTGACTTCTTAGCAACAAATAAATTTGAACAATTTTTTTGTCTTCTGGGGCCATGAAGATACGGATAAAGCTAACATTCGATACATCGCAGTAGTATCGGTATCTGCACCATCACATTCTTCATATTTTTCGTATTTTCCGATGCGAGGATAATGGTGGTTCTTGAGGCAAAATTTGTGATTCAACTTGTTAGTCTCTTCACAGAAGTGCCTAGTTGCTCGCGGTATCGACCATCTTGTGATGTGGGAGTTGCATGAGCCAAGTTGGGAAATCGCTGCTCCTGTCTGTCGTGTGGAGGCTATTGGCGAAGTTTCTGTGACTGAAGTGGCTACCAAATTGTCGAGAGTGCCGTTTCACAACATACCAAGATGTGGACTGCGACACTCTAGGTGGAAAAGGCTGCAAGTAGATTATATAACCATGTCATTGTATTTCTTTCCAATCTACTTCGCATGCATTGTATGCCCTCGCTCTTAAACTCAGGGAAGTGTGGGGAAGGAGAAAGGGGGGATGCTGTGAAATCGTGGGGAAGCAGTGACCGCTTTAGGCACATTTTGTTGCAGCCTGACTAAAATTAAGTATTAGTGGTGTAATAACAGGTGCTGTTTGTAGTTCATGGACACCATCACTCGTTACGCACTCATCGAGGTATCGTGACGAAAACAGGGAGTAGAGACCACAAGGCAGTATCTGTTAGGCTGAATAACTCCTACAACCATCAAAAAGAAACGCAAAATATATCTATTTAAAAAAACTGATAAACTGCTCTTAACTACATTTTAAGAGACAGGCTGCGCTACTTCCGTTCTGATCATGCAAGCTTAGAAAAGTTGTGGAATGTTTTCAAAGAGATAGTATCGACAGCAATTGGGAGATATACACCACATATATTAGTAAGTGATGGTACTGATGTTACACAAAACGGGTCAGATCGGTGTAGGAGAAGCAGTGAAAGAAGCATGCCAAATTTAAAATAACTCAAAATCCGCAAGACTGGCAAAGTTTGGCAGAAGTTCGAAACATAGTGTGTCCTTCAGTGCGAGGAGCTTTCAATAATTTACACAATGAAACTCTGTCTCGAAGTCTGGCCGGAAACCCATAGAGATTCTTGTCATACACAAAGCACACCAGCGGCAGGACGCAATCAATACCTTCACTGCGCGATAACAACGGTGAAGTCACTGATGACAGTGCCACTAAAGCAAAGTTATTAAACACTATCTTCCAAAACTCCTTCAGCAAAAAAGACGAGGTAAATATTCCCGAATTCCAATCAAGAACAACTGCCAAGATAAGAAACATAGAAATACGTATCCTCGGTGTCGCAAAGCAGCTCACATCACTTAATAAGAGCAAGGCTTCCGGTCCAGCTCATACAATAGCTCCGTATTTAGCAATTATATACAACCGCTCGCTCACAGAAAAGTCTGTACCTAAAGACTGGAAAATTGCTCAATTCACACCAATACCCAAAAAGGGATGTAGGAGTAATCCTTTGAATTACAGGCCCATATGACTAACGTCGATTTGCTGTAAGGTTTTGGAACATATACTGTATTCAAACAGCATGAAATACTCCAAACAAAACGATTTATTGACACGTAGTCAGCAGGGATTCAAAAAATATCGTTCTTGCGAAACACAACTAGCCCTTTATACTCATCTAGTAATGAGTGCTATCAACAGGGGATGTCAAATTGATTCCGTATTTTTAAATTCCCAGAAGGCTTTCGACACCGTTCCTCGTAAGCGTCTTCTAACCAAACTGTGTTCCTACGGAACATTGCCTCAGTTGTGCGACTGGATTCGTAATTTCCTGTCAGAATGGTCACAGTTCGTAATAATAAACGGAAAGTCATCGAGTAAAGCAGAAATAATATCCGACGTTCCCCAAGGAAGTGTTATAGGTCCTATATTGTTCCTGATCTACACTCCTGGAAATGGAAAAAAGAACACATTGACACCGGTGTGTCAGACCCACCATACTTGCTCCGGACACTGCGAGAGGGCTGTACAAGCAATGATCACACGCACGGCACAGCGGACACACCAGGAACCGCGGTGTTGGCCGTCGAATGGCGCTAGCTGCGCAGCATTTGTGCACCGCCGCCGTCGGTGTCAGCCAGTTTGCCGTGGCATACGGAGCTCCATCGCAGTCTTTAACACTGGTAGCATGCCGCGACAGCGTGGACGTGAACCGCATGTGCAGTTGACGGACTTTGAGCGAGGGCGTATAGTGGGCATGCGGGAGGCCGGGTGGACGTACCGCCGAATTGCTCAACACGTGGGGCGTGAGGTCTCCACAGTACATCGATGTTGTCGCCAGAGGTCGGCGGAAGGTGCACGTGCCCGTCGACCTGGGACCGGACCGCAGCGACGCACGGATGCACGCCAAGACCGTAGGATCCTACGCAGTGCCGTAGGGGACCACACCGCCACTTCCCAGCAAATTAGGGACACTGTTGCTCCTGGGGTATCGGCGAGGACCATTCGCAACCGTCTCCATGAAGCTGGGCTGCGGTCCCGCACACCGTTAGGCCGTCTTCCGCTCACGCCCCAACATCGTGCAGCCCGCCTCCAGTGGTGTCGCGACAGGCGTGAATGGAGGGACGAATGGAGACGTGTCTTCAGCGATGAGAGTCGCTTCTGCCTTGGCGCCAATGATGGTCGTATGCGTGTTTGGCGCCGTGCAGGTGAGCGCCACAATCAGGACTGCATACGACCGAGGCACACAGGGCCAACACCCGCCATCATGGTGTGGGGAGTGATCTCCTACACTGGCCGTACACCACTGGTGATCGTCGAGGGGACACTGAATAGTGCACGGTACATCCAAACCGTCATCGAACCCATCGTTCTACCATTCCTAGACCAGCAAGGGAACTTGCTGTTCCAACAGGACAATGCACGTCCGCATGTATCCCGTGCCACCCAACGTGCTCTAGAAGGTGTAAGTGAACTACCCTGGCCAGCAAGATCTCCGGATCTGTCCCCCATTGAGCATGTTTGGGACTGGATGAAGCGTCGTCTCACGCGGTCTGCACGTCCAGCACGAACGCTGGTCCAACTGAGGCGCCAGGTGGAAATGGCATGGCAAGCCGTTCCACAGGACTACATCCAGCATCTCTACGATCGTCTCCATGGGAGAATAGCAGCCTGCATTGCTGCGAAAGGTGGATATACACTGTACTAGTGCCGACATTGTGCATGCTCTGTTGCCTGTGTCTATGTGCCTGTGGTTCTGTCAGTGTGATCATGTGATGTATCTGACCCCAGAAATGTGTCAATAAAGTTTCCCCTTCCTGGGACAATGAATTCACAGTGTTCTTATTTCAATTTCCAGGAGTGTATATCAACGACATAGGAGACAATCTCAGTAGTCATTTTAGATTGTTTACAGATGATGCAGTCATTTACCGTCTTGTGAAGTCATCAGGTGACCAAAAGAAATTGTAAAATGATTTAGATAAGACATCTGTATGGTGCGAAAAGTGGCAAATGACCCTGAATAAGGAAAAGCAAGAACTTATTCACATGAGTCTTAAACGAAATCCGATAATTTTCGATTACGCGATATGTCACACATATTTGAAGGCCGTAAATTCAACTAAATACTTAGGGATTACAATTACAAAACCCTAAACTGGAACGATTACGTAGATAATGTTGTGGGTAGAGCCAGCCAAAGACTGCGATTCATTGGCAGAACACTTTGAAGGTGCAACAGGTCTACTAAAGAGACTGCTTTCACCACGCCTATCCGACCTATTCTGGAGTATTGTTGTGCGGTGTGGGATCCGCACAAGATGGGACTGACGCATGACATCGAAAAAGTACAAAGAAGGGCAGCTCGTTTTGTATTGTCGCGAAGTATGGGAGATAGTGCCACAGACATGATACGTGATTTGGAGTTGTAATCATTAAAACAAAGGGGTATTTCGTTGCGACTGGGTCTTCTCATGAAATTTCAATCAGCAATTTTCTCCTCCGATTGCGAAAAAATTCTGTCGGCACCCACCTACATGGGGAGATATGATCATCACGATAAAATAAGAGAAATCAGAGCTCGCACAGAAAAATTTAATTGCTAGATTTTCCCGCGCGCCGTTAAAGAGAGTGGAACGGTAGAGAGACAGCTTGAAGGTGGTTCATTAAACCCTCTGCCAGGCACTTTATTGTGAATAGCAAAGTAATCACGTAGATGTAGATGAACCTGAAAAATAATTATAGTTTTGCAAATCACACATATCTCTCACTATTAACTTCATATCAATTCAATCTTCCTCTATCATAGTTAGCTACTGTGAATGCCATATAAATATTTTACCTCTCACTAACAGTGAGTCTGAATTCACTGCCTAAATAGTCATCTGTAGCCTTCATATGTATTCGGTCTTTTATTTTTTGTAAGCTTCTCCTCGAATCGTACCATTAAAAGTAAGGGCCCGGACTCCCTGCTGTGTGCACATTTGCTTTCGCTGGTACGTCGTGCCGCTGGGCTAGTAACACGCCAAATCCATTAGCGTTCCTTCGTTCCTCTTCCCAGCTGCCACTGTTGTAAACATTTTTTTAGTTAAATTCGTTACAAAACTTTTACATTTAAAATATATTTAGAAGCGTACGTTTTAGTGCAACTGTTGTAGTGCAGACATAGTTTTATTCTGTTATCCGTTGACATGCAGACATTCTTTGTTCGACGTGAGAGATTTTTCTTTATGCGTTATTAGTTCGGTACAAATCACATACCATACTTCATACAGTAACAATATCTTTTATTTTGACACATTTTATAATCCTGTAAGTAAGTATAATAAAAACTAAGTGTTATTGAAAATTACCACTCAACTGAACTATATTGATGAAGAATACTTGACGTAACTAACGAAACGTATGACTATATTTTAAGAAAATCTCTATTGAAAGTAAAACAAAACCTGTAACTTATTTTTATCGTCACTGCTACACATTTGTTACATTATTGTGTATTGATAGCTTACCAAGTATTATTATAAATAAAATGAAAGGGGTTCTGATTAGAAGTATAGGGTATATCCCATTCAGGAACGCTTTATTATAATTATTTTCTTCATTTCCTTGCTTTGAGCGAAATCAAGTCATTTGTTGTGTAACTGAAGTAAAGCTTAGCAGCTGTGTGGTATTCTGTCGAGAACTTAGCTAAACATGACTGTCTGCTTTCACTCAAACCCGACGTTAAATAGTTTATTGTTGGCTTTAACTTCCCGAAACTGCTTTGCAAGAACTTGCAATCATTGACATTTTCAGAAATAGCCTCAATGTTATTTCTATGTCACGATAAGCATCTCTAAATCCATAATTTGAAAAAAAAACTTGAAATATCCAAATCGTAAGCTGTGTCGGTACCCTTAATCAGCTCTTTAGACTGGAACTTGGAAGCTAATAGTCTTTTAACTAACTCCGCTTTATTAACATCCCATATGGAACAAAAATCAGCTGCATATTTTTCAGTATAAGATACAGCGCTATTATTAAGGCATATCCTGGCAGAAAATTAAAATCAAGTGAAACTGTGAGATATATCTGAGATATTCAAATAACTTACGGGTTTGCTGCCGGGTGACGTCGTTGACCATCGCCGATATTTCGACAGGAGCACACCCTGCCATTCCCAAGGCACAAATGCAAGGAGGAAACAATGTGCAAGGGAATTTAATACATCGGTTCACAGAGGAGAAACAAGGAAGATACCACACACAAAACAAGTAACTGCAGAGTAATCACACAAGCCAAAGATAACCAACATGAGAAATATCGATAGTGACTATGAATCAACAGGTGAGGTAGCACTAATTCTCTCCCTCTGTTTTTTGATGAGGAACAGAGCAGCATCTAAACAAAATCCACCATCTCTGTTTATACGGTTCCTTGATAGTTTGATTTCAACTGCTTCCTTAATAACACTATCCCAATAGATGGACGTGCAAGCCAGAATCTCTGCGTTATTGTTTTCCATAGGATGACCGGTGTCAAGGCAATGTTCTGCAATAGCGGATTTGCTCGGCTGTTGTAAGAATGTGTGACGCTTATGTTAAATACACCGGTCTTCCACAGCCCTGATTGTATGACCAATATATGACTTGCGACAACTGCAAGGAATACGACAGACACCGCCTTACGCAAACCAAGATCATCTTTTACGGACACTAACAGGGCCTTAGAAGGTGGTCGAAAAACACATTTCACATAATATTTCCCCAAAATACGGCCAATCCTGTTGGAAATGCTTCCTGCGTAAGGCAAAAAGGCCGTAGACTTAGGTGTCACTTCGTTGCTATCGTCACTCAGCCGTTGCACAGAGGGCTGATAGCGCAACGCACGTTTGATCTGCCTCTCACTATAACCATTCTGACGAAACGTGACTTCCAGATGTAATAGCTCAGCTGACAAACTTTCAGGGTCTGAGATAACGTGGGCCCTGTGAACCAAGGTACGAAGTACTCCTTCACGCTGAGCTGGATGGTGACAACTATCAGCTTGCTGATACAAGTCAGTGTGAGTAGGCTTCCTACAAACAGAATGTCCCAACGTACGTCTTCCTTCTGACCAACACATCAAGGAAGAGAAGGCATCCATTCTTTTCCACCTCCTTAGTGAACTGAATATTCGGGTGGACTGAATTCAGGTGTTCCAAAAACCGGTTTAAATTCTCACTACCATGAGACCAAACAACAAAAGTATCGTCTACATATCTGAAAAAAACATGCAGGTTTCTAGGTCGCTGACTCCAATGTACGTTCCTCAAAATCCTCCATAAACAAATTGGCCACAATAGGTGACAAAGGGCTTCCCATTGTAACTCCATCAGTTTGTTCGTAGTACTGACCATTGAATAAAAAGTAAGTGGAAGACAGCAAATCTTGAAACAAATTTGTTACTCGTAATTCGACACCAAACTTAACCTCAGTTAGCTGCAACGAATCATAGAGAGTAACGCGAGTAAAAAGAGAAACCACATAAAAACTGACTAAAATATCAGAGTCATTGAAACGCAATCCCTGCAATCGACGTAAGAAATCTGCAGAGTTCTTAATGTGGTGTTCACACCTAACCTACTAGTGGGCTCAACAAACTAGCAAGGTGTTTAGCTACACGATTTGTCGGAGCGCCAATATTAGAATCAATAGGCCTCGACGTGACAGCCTCTTTATGGACCTTAGGGTGGCCAAATAATCTAGGTGGTACAGCACAGTAAGAATTAAGACAATTGATAGTCTCCTGTGACAAAGAATTTTTCTTCAGGAGGCTATTAGTCTTTCTCTCAACACTCTTAGTAGGGTCAGCACCGATTTTTCGGTACGCCGAATCAGAAAGTAGACACTGTATCTTCTGAATGTAATCGTGCTTGTTCAACAAAACCGCGGCATTTCCCTTGACCGCAGGTAAAAAAACAATATCAGGATCCATTCTGAGTGAACGTAAAGCAGCCGCCTCAGCTGCTGTAATGTTACACTTGGGTGGACGGCCTCAGTCAACACACGACAAGCTTCTTTCCTAATCTCTTCCGCAGCCTCGGAAGGCAGTTTATAAACAGCCAGTTCAATAGAACTAATAGTATCAACGACTGGTAAACACTTAGCCGTCGGTGCGAAATTCAAACCTTTCCCCAACACAGACAAAGTTCCGTCGTCAAACGTTTTCTCCGTGAGATTGATCACAGAACGTCGAGAATCAAAATTATAATTACACACGGAGCCAAGGAAACGTTCAAACTTCGCCGAATGTCGAGCAGTTACAGACTGAAATTCCCAGTCAGACTGCGACCAAGAGGCACCGCCCACCCAGTCCCAAGAAAATTCAGAAACATTAGACGCCATCATTAAATGAAGCTGAAATAATTCCCTAGGAACAAAATCTAATTGACGGCGCGTATAGTGGATCCTTTCACGAACAAGAGCTAAACCAGCACGATGATTGATGCGATTGGCGGCAGGAGAATTAATATGATGCACAACCTTAGCAAACGTTGGAACCACACTATGATTTCGACACTTCAATAAAAACGAAAATGCAGATTCCAACCTTATTCTACTGCTGCGAAGTTTATCCAACCTCCGCAAGCAGCGATACATTTCCTCCCCGTAGAGGTAAACAATGTGAGATCTTAACTTTTCCCGGCGAATTGAATGTTCAAATTACATACGGGTTTGCTGCCGGGTGACGTCGTCGACAACCGCCGATATTTCAATAGGAGCACACCCTGCCATTCTCAAGGCACAAATGCAAAGAGGAAGCAATGTGCAAGGGAATTTAATACCTCTGTGAACCGAGGGAAAGGAAAGTAGAGGTACATTCACCTGTTACAAAAATGTGCTTACTACAACTTTGTTACAAATTTTGTAAGTATTGCTTTACCCATTCACAGAAAAAACTTGTCACAGATTTTCTAATTTTATTAAAATCGAAATAATTATAGACCTCCCGTCACTGACACAAAATAAGAATGAAAATAAAACCAAACTTGATTAAGAAAGGCCAATAAACAAAACTTTCACATGCCTTCAACTTTTGTAGTCCTGTCTTCTTCATTTGCGTGTAAAATTAAGCTGTATAGATAATTTTTACTTTGTGGACCGTCTAACTACAACAGAATGAAACACAGTTTTCGTGCCGTTCGTGTTTTACTTTTATTAACACAAAGCGTTGCGTACATCCTAAAGAGACAGGGCTTCCAAATAGCATGTAAGACTGGGCAAACCGTCCAATCACACGTAAGCCAACTAACTACCAAGAGGGATAAATTTCTACGATCAGTAGTATATATAAACTTGAATGTCAAAATTGTGATGCAGTATACATTGGTATGACATGCAGGAATTTTAAAGCCCGGTACAAAGAACATATCACGTGTTGTAAATAGGAAACAAACGATTCCACATTTGCAGAACATTTAAAACACCATAACCATTATACTACAAACATGGAACAAGAAATGAAAATAATGAGAATGAGCAACCTTAACAAATATCTTATACATATCCAAGAGAACTTCCGCAGCCAGAACGCCATCGCTGAAAACAAACATGTGGTAAATCAGCAAACACACATCAGTACAGGCTCCCTACTACACTCAATAAAAGAAATAATACGATAAAAGTCGTTCCTCTCACATTAGCAGCCACAAAAAAAGAAAAGAAAGGAAAGCTCATCAAAATAAATATTATTTCACACCAAAATATACACACACGCGCATACACACAGACACACACACACACACACACACACACACACACAAACAAACACACAAACACAAACACACACACACACACACACACACACACACACACACAGATCACAGATACTTCAAAACTTACACACGAAAGTTGGATATAACATTTGATCTTTGGCAATAACATCCGACAGTCGACAACACAAACCAAAACATTGCATCAAAACGGTGTTCCGTTCCATAGTGCTGTGAACTGTGGAAAAAAACCCAAGTGACAATTATAAGAGGAGGAACGGCACCAAAAAATGGCACAGAAACGTAATATGTAGAAAATCGTCCACGCAACCTGTAAGTAGAATTTAAAATATTATTACAATACATCATAGCATAAACCAACCACCAGAACTGTTTTTAACTTATAGGTACATTGCCCCAAAATATAAATAGTAAAAATATGTACATATTCCAGGACACTGAAGATGCCTTGCAGAGAATAAAAGCGAGACGCGTATGTCATGAAAATTGTGTTACATTCAGTTGTAGTAAGACGGTGCAAAAAGGAAAAATTATCAATATGCCGTAATTTTACGTACCTATTACGTATCTGTCGATGGAACAATATGACAGGGAAAAAACACATCACAACACTTACATTTAAAACAATATCCTCTAACCAAGGCAAAAATTTTAATTGATTCCTTCACCTTCTATCCTTCTCGATGATATATTTGTGACTAATATGTCTCCAGGAAAAAGTAATTCCATCAGATCTATAGATGACCTATGCCTCAGGTACATGTAGGATTTCCCCATTATATACAAAGCTGTGATGCTATTCCAGTGTCGGAGATCCTCGACAATACTGACCATTTAAGATGGGGAAAATTGTTTGAAGGTCTGAACTGAAGTTTGTCTGAGGGAGGCTGGTAGATGAGTGTAATTCGTGCAGCGGGAGTAGTTGCAATACTACGTTGGTGTAGTGGATGGCACTCCTGCCTACTAAGGAGGGAACTTGGTTTCAAGTTCCGGCCGTTGCACCAATTTTAATTCATTGCTTCAGCTTCTGACCTGTTAGACAAAAGTGGTATGAGAAAGAACATTGATGACATATTTAATACAATATTCTGAGCAACTATATGTTATATTTAAAATCAAGCTTACAAAACGAAATAAAATAATGTCTATTTTCCAAACCCATAATTTCTGTCAATCGGTGCAACGAAAAACCAGTCCAAAGTTCCAGATTTTACTTTTTTTATTCACTCGATAACTAGTTTCGAGCGGGGACCAATTTTCACATCACTGTAACATAGTGAAAAACGATATTTCCGACGATGCGAAAACCGTGTAATAGTGTGCAACGAACAGTTACAGCGCGTACAGAGTTATCTCTCGTCCCTGGGCAACGAACAGCTACAGCGAAAGCAGAATTATCTGTAAGCGCTGTACTGTTCGTTGCACATTTTGGACGTGGTTTTCACATCTTCGGAAATGCCCTTGTTTACTGTGTTACGGTGATCAGAAATTGGCTCTCAGCCCGAAAGTTGTCATCGAGTGAATAAAAAAGTAAAATATGCAACTTTTGACTGTCTTTTCGTTGTACTGTTACGCTTGTTTCTGCTGGTATATGTGCTGTCACAAAGTTACCTCCAAACTTCATTGCAAAAACGTTTTCGTTTTCCAACGGCTGGATAAATCTTTGTAAAATTTGACTCCTATGCCTAACGTCTACATACATAACTTATTTATGACAACTTACCACCATTTAGTAAGCACTTCAAAGTTATAGGCAATACGAAAGCGTTTCCAAGAATTAATTTTAATTTTAATTTACCTAGGTAAATTCTAGGTAAACGGTGCAACTGAGGCTGTTCATTATTAAAATTCATTATTAAAATTAAAATTAATATTTATACAGTTGCTGACAGGGTCGCGAAATGTTGAAGACATTTAAGTTTCGAAGAAACCTATAAACAAGTTTTTCGACCTGCACACAAGGTGGGTTTGTGAACAGCTACAAGTTAGTGAACGTACTTGTAGCTGCTGTAACTTTTGACAGGACTGTTCAGGATCACATTGCACTAGATTCATTTAATGATTGTTAATTCGAATTGCACTATTAAAGGATAAAAAGCTCGAGAGCGATGTTGTGACAAAGTAATGCTTCAGCCGCAAACTTGCCTAGTTTTACGGTATTTGAGTCTTCAGTCAATACATACTCACAACATTGACAGCAAACTGAATACTGCAGCTCCCAGTGAACAAATCAGCTTTGTCCACCTGCCTTAGGGCAGCTGGAGCATCCTGCTGGCTGTCGTTGTTGTAAATACCCACTATCTGAAGCCGCAAATATATATTACCCTAACTGAAAATGAGTGAAACTTGAAAACGTGTATTAGGTTGAATAAAAGTACATATCAAAATATCTGGTTATTATAGCCATTAAAATAATATAATTGACAGTCACAGAGCTCAACAGACAAAATGGATATGTTGTTAATAGAGAAGTGATAAACAATTTTTACTCTGCACAAAATTTCAGATCGGAACATATACCTAAATTTTCTGTAACGAATTTTGGAAGAAAAATAGCTTCGAACATGGTTTCCGCTTGTAACATATTTTATTTGCTCCAAAGGTTGAGGGCTACAGTGATTAAAAAGTTCCAAAGTACACAAAAATACACCTCTGTTGGCAAGGGGGCAAGGAAAACAAACAAAATTTTCCTTACACTGGCTATACAACATTCATCGTCTTCTTACATTTCTTGATAGAATTCTTGCCTCGTCTGTGTTGGGATATTTTTAGTTATTTAAGTTTATCGTTTCTAGGCCCCTTTCAGCAAGTTTAAAACGAACGACGTATCAAAAATTTCCCAGACATTTTAGTTCCATCGTGGGTTACTTGTATTCGCCCATTCGTTGTGTTAAATACATAATCTACATTAATTGTGCTTCTCCAACATATGCGGAAGGGATAGCTTTTGCAAAGTGACTTTGCACGAAATTATTTCCTTGTGCAAAGTTGTTGAACACCTCTGCTGGAGCGACCTGTCTGTGGCTGTTTTCTTCTAGTACGATCTAAGTATCTACAACTACGTGGATACTCTGTAAACCACATACAATGCCTGACAGACGGTTCATTGAACCACCTCCACAATTCTCTATTATTCCAGTCTCGTATAGGGCGCGGAAAGAATGAACACATGTATCTTTCCGTACAAGCTCTGATTTCCCTTGTTTTATCGTGGTGATTGATTCTCCCTATGTAGGTCAATGTCAACAAAATATTTTCGCATTCGGAGGAGACAGTAGGTGATCGGAATTTCGTGAGAAGATCAGAAATCACCTCTGTTTTATAAATAATTCAAAAGCCACGATCGCTTAAACACTGTTTACTAGATGACCGGTTTCAACCCACTAAAGCTGCCATTATAGGATCTGAATATAGTTTAACATGTATAAATCATTTGGATATAACGATACATGAGGCAGACCAGATGATATTAAATCATTGTCGCATAAATAAAAATTAAGAAACAACTGCTCTCATGGTCATTCTATTTCATCACAAACCGGTCATCTAGTAAACAGTGTTTAAGCGATCTTGGCTTTTGAATTATTTATACAACAGAGTGATCACGCCACAACACACTATTTATTCACTATTTCTGTTTCATTCCGTGACTTTCCGTCAGTTACTACGAACTGTGACCTCTCTTACAGGAAATCACAAATCCAGTCACATAACTGAGACGATATTCTATAAGAACGCAATTTCACTACGACCCGCTTGTGTGGTACAGTGTCAAAAGCCTTCCGGAAATCCAGAAATACGGAGTCGATCTAAAATCTCATGTCAATAGCACTCAACACTTCATGTGAATAAAGAGCTAGTTGCGTTTCACAGGAACGATGTTTTCTAAACCCATGTTGACTGTGTGTCAATAGACCGTTTCCTTCGAGGTAATTCATAATGTTCGAACACAATATGTGTTCTAAAATCCTGCTGCATGTCGACGTTAACGACATACGCTTGTAATTTAATGGATTACCCGTACTACCTTTCCTGAATATTGGTGTGACCTGCCGATACTATTTCTTTGAATTGAAGCCACATCTTGTCTATACTTTTATTATTAATTTGGAATGAGTGGAGATTATCTCTCACGAAGTGGTCAAGTGAATTTTTATCTGCTGTTTTGAACATGCACATTTTTCGCTTGTTTTTTGTAAGACAGTATTAACATTTCGATCGACTTCTAACAGTTGTTTTTTCCTCTAATTCATTCGGCGGCCGCTTTACAAGCTTTACTAACAGTTTCTTACTATTTTGCTCTTTCCGTTTTATGATGTTTCTAAATCGAAGGTCTTTTTGGGCCCATTTCTGGGAAACAAATTTGTAATAGAAATTGATGAAATATTCAACCGTCTAAGTTCACTAAACTGCCTACGTGATACTGTGAATTATTTTTACTTGCACGTACCGAACTTAAAAGCTACATTACTCGGCGGTTGATGCTCACATCAGAAGTGGGTTCAATGGAGCTTCAGGTGTGTGGTCTGCTATCTGAAACAAAGCTGACTTCGTCTAGAAAAGTTTAGACGAAATGTTATGGTAAATGGAAATTGGATTATTTTATACCACATTTATGCCTGGATCGAGAATTAGTACCCAAAGAAATTAGTCCTATCTAAAAATCTATGCCCAGCTGAAATGACAATGTTGAATATACACTCCTGGAAATGGAAAAAAGAACACATTGACACCGGTGTGTCAGACCCACCATACTTGCTCCGGACACTGCGAGAGGGCTGTACAAGCAATGATCACACGCACGGCACAGCGGACACACCAGGAACCGCGGTGTTGGCCGTCGAATGGCGCTAGCTGCGCAGCATTTGTGCACCGCCGCCGTCAGTGTCCGCCAGTTTGCCGTGGCATACGGAGCTCCATCGCAGTCTTTAACACTGGTAGCATGCCGCGACAGCGTGGACGTGAACCGTATGTGCAGTTGACGGACTTTGAGCGAGGGCGTATAGTGGGCATGCGGGAGGCCGGGTGGACGTACCGCCGAATTGCTCAACACGTGGGGCGTGAGGTCTCCACAGTACATCGATGTTGTCGCCAGTGGTCGGCGGAAGGTGCACGTGCCCGTCGACCTGGGACCGGACCGCAGCGACGCACGGATGCACGCCAAGACCGTAGGATCCTACGCAGTGCCGTAGGGGACCGCACCGCCACTTCCCAGCAAATTAGGGACACTGTTGCTCCTGGGGTATCGGCGAGGACCATTCGCAACCGTCTCCATGAAGCTGGGCTACGGTCCCGCACACCGTTAGGCCGTCTTCCGCTCACGCCCCAACATCGTGCAGCCCGCCTCCAGTGGTGTCGCGACAGGCGTGAATGGAGGGACGAATGGAGACGTGTCGTCTTCAGCGATGAGAGTCGCTTCTGCCTTGGTGCCAATGATGGTCGTATGCGTGTTTGGCGCCGTGCAGGTGAGCGCCACAATCAGGACTGCATACGACCGAGACACACAGGGCCAACACCCGGCATCATGGTGTGGGGAGCGATCTCCTACACTGGCCGTACACCACTGGTGATCGTCGAGGGGACACTGAATAGTGCACGGTACATCCAAACCGTCATCGAACCCATCGTTCTACCATTCCTAGACCGGCAAGGGAACTTGCTGTTCCAACAGGACAATGCACGTCCGCATGTATCCCGTGCCACCCAACGTGCTCTAGAAGGTGTAAGTCAACTACCCTGGCCAGCAAGTTCTCCGGATCTGTCCCCCATTGAGCATGTTTGGGACTGGAAGAAGCGTCGTCTGACGCGGTCTGCACGTCCAGCACGAACGCTGGTCCAACTGAGGCGCCAGGTGGAAATGGCATGGCAAGCCGTTCCACAGGACTACATCCAGCATCTCTACGATCGTCTCCATGGGAGAATAGCAGCCTGCATTGCTGCGAAAGGTGGATATACACTGTACTAGTGCCGACATTGTGCATGCTCTGTTGCCTGTGTCTATGTGCCTGTGGTTCTGTCAGTGTGATCATGTGATGTATCTGACCCCAGGAATGTGTCAATAAAGTTTCCCCTTCCTGGGACAATGAATTCACGGTGTTCTTATTTCAATTTCCAGGAGTGTATTTCAAAGACTCGAAATTCGTGTCTGATGAGGCACTGCGTTTATGGGTTGTAGCACGAAACACTACGATTGGACGGGGACGTATTACGTTCGCGTAATAATGGCAAGTGCAATAACGCAAACCAAACTTTAGATCTGCCCACACAGGCAACAACGTCTTATTGATATGTGAGACGGAGAGAAATGGAGTCAAGGGAGAGAAATAAATCGACTTACTATACTTTAAACTTTTGCTTCTATTTCTTGTTGCCTTCTCAGTCTGCACCTAGCACTCCCGTCTCCTTCTTCCCATCATGTAACAGCATTATCAGCAAGTTTCCACACCTGTTCACGAAGTCTGCCGTTTCCCCAGTGGGGTGTCAACGCCCACTGCGTCTAGTAAAGACACCTGTATAGCTCCCTCTACGTCCACATTCACAGTTCACTTTGCCGATCTATACTAACATTAATAAAAACCGTTAGAAAGTTCTTGCAGAATAAGATAACAGTGGGAGCGATGTTCCGGAAAGGACTAATTTTTGTTTCGAGTTTCTGGTAAAGAGACAACACACAGGCCATGTTGGAAGAGACATGTAAAGGGGAGCAGGATTATAGCTTGGCCAAACGCGCCAGGAAGCAGCGCTGTGTCGTATTGTGCTGCGAAAGTGGAGAGAAAGAAACAGTCGATGACATAGGGGAAACCAAAAATAGGACAGTTGGCATTAATCTCCGTCGCGAAAAAGAAATACATATGTGTAAAAATCAAAGGCATCTTGGTACTGTTAGAAACGATTTATTGATGAGGAAATATTAAATGTGTGCAGAAATACTTTAGTTTAATTTTTAATTGCAACGTAATTCGAAGTACTCTAAAATTATGTTCGAAATTTCTGTAAGGCAGATAGTGCATGGACTGTTTATTCGTTACTGCATGGCTAATTGAAAAATACAGAGAATACAATCTATGAACGTAAGTCACTTTCATTTATCATGAACACCGGAATAAAAAGAGTAAAGCTATCAAGTTTTGGTGGACAAAAGTCTCCTACAACGTCTAGTAAGTATAACAGAATCCATGTACGAGAAAACGAATATAACACTTCTCAATTACACGTCATACGTGTGGATGCCAGTTGTCCTTAGGTAAGAGTGACCACTGTAATCGAGTCCATTTAACAATGTCATGTACGAATGGCATAAGAAAATAGGTACGCATTTTAAAATTAACAACAATACTAAACACAATGCTCTTCAGAGTTGACGAAGAGGTTTCCACCGACTCACGAGACGATCTCCGATGCATGCTGCGCTTACTTGCGAAAGTTGCACAGGAAGAGAATTTGAACTTTAAAACTGAGACAGACATGATGGCATTCAGAGAAAGTGCGTAAATCCAGGCCAACACAGTTATATACAAAAAGACTACACAGCAGATTGAAGATCAAAACCTGTGGAGTGTCAACGTTTGGTGCCGTATTTTAGGAAAGCAGTTACTTGGCCCATGCTTCATAGAAGGTAATCTAACTGGTCAAATGTATAGGACATTGTGAATAATGTTTTACCGATACTAATGGACGATATTCCACTTCAAACGAGACAGAATATGTGGTTTGAACACGATGGATGACCAACGCATTATTCACGAGTAGCTCGAGAAGTTTTAAATCGAAGCTATCTTGGTCGATGGATTGGACTAGGAGGTCCTCAAACGTGACTCGCACGTTCACCCGATATGACTTCTGAAGATTTTTTCCTCTGGGGACGGTTTATATGGATATAACGATAACGCTCGAAGATATGCGGCAGCGAATTCGCAATGAATGTGCAAACATTAGTTCGGACACACTAATACACGTCGGATTTTCATTCAGACTCAGTGTTGCCATGTGCATTAGAAACAACGGTGAAAATTTCGGACATTTGTTACACTGAAACACTTGTGAGAGGCAAGGCGGCTTACAGTAATCAGCACACGGTCCAGCCTAACATCGAAATATTTTGGATTATGGCAGTGCTCCAGCTCAATGCCTTCCCACTCGGCTTTCAATTTTCTGTTGTCTTTGTTTCGTATATGAAAAGCGTATACCGTACTTTACGAACTCTAAATCACTGCAGATAATAAGACACTGTAATCTCCACATTCCTTCCTTTCCCATGTATTGTCCACATTCAACAATTCTCAGTCGAAGTAATTAATAAGCAAAGTCTTTTATGAAGATCTCAGAGGAGCGAAGAATACAATAAACTTTCAAGTTTATTTAGCTTGTCATGTTGACATGGCCCCAGTTCTTTTTGTCTAGGAGTCTGATTCTTGAAGCTGAAAATCTAACATCAGGTCCTCATGGTTGGTTTGAACTAAATAAATTGGAAGGTTGTTGTTGCAGAATTTTTTACCTAAATATATTTTCCACTGATTTTCTCACATTTTACTATGCCATACAGTATATTGATTTTTCACATCAACAGAACAGAAATTACATTGTTCGCATCTATTACACAAAAATACGTCCGCTCACATGAGAGACTAGCTTACGACTCTCACACTCTGCAGAAAAAACCATCTTCCAAAGGGTTTACAATGTTTCTTAACCAATAAATCATACTATTTTTGGCAACATTATGAATTCCGATTATTATTTCATAAATGAATCCACAAATAAACACAGAAAACAGTACAGGATTGCGTAATTAATAATAGACATTTTAAGTGGTGAAATAATTCGTAATTTAAAATGTTCTAAAAATAATAATTTTAACTATACATTCAGAAATAGTACTTATCGACTATAGGATCGAAACTAAAATATTTTATAAAATAATTCGTTTTCATAAAATTTAACTTGAATTATAACACACTGTGAATAAAATTATATCATAGTTTTTAGAAAAGCAATTGAGGTAACACTGACTTCTCCAAAAGTAGCAAAACGTTAGTACTGGTATCGGCAACTACTGTAAAGGAAAAGTAATGCTAGAGGATGATGTCACGTTACGATACACCATAACTTTTAAGAAATTTTTTTTAAAAAAGAAGCTTTTTCACCATTTTTTTTATTAGATTGCAATGGTAGATTTAAAAAAATTATTAGTTAATAAAACCGTTGTGACATTTAAAATTGCAGAAAATCATCATATTTTCTTTTTCCTTCTTCTTCCTCTTCGTCACCTTCGTTATCCTCTTCATATAGGAGATGGTGTTCACTGCCATCGAGAGCATTCTTTATGACGCACTTCTTGAAAGTTTTAACATTATTTTCTCTCACTCTACACCACGATGTTGTATCCACACACACACTATTTTGATCGTAGGTCGATTTAAAGCTGCCTTCGGTGTGAAATAATGTTTGATATCAACCAGTCGTTCCATTCCCCTCTCGTATCATTTTAAATGGTTTTTTTATCGAGACATCAAGAGGTTGCAGTTGTGAAGTAAACAATCCCAGAAGAACAGCAAGCTCTGTATTTCCCTGTCTCAGTTTCTCTTTCACAGAATTTTTCGAATGACTGCTAAACTGATCTAGCACAAGAAGAGCCCTCCTCTTCAGTAAAGCGCCTTACCTTCTCTTCCACACTCTGTTAATCCCTAATTCAATACAAGCCTCGTTGATCCACCCTGTGCCACATATGTGAGCAAGTACATCTGGCGGTATCTCAGAAGGTTTTAGCATTGTTTTGCACGAAGTTCAATACCATCAACACACTATGAAAGGACCACAGTGTAGTGTATTTTTTCGTTTCCACTTGCTTTTATGGTTACAGTTTTAGCACCTTTCATGGCAACAGTTCTGTACTCGGCACATCAAATGTCAGACGAGTTTCGGTCATATTCGCTATTTGACTTAGATCCGCACAAGTTTTTTTCAATGATAAATAATAAAACGATGGAAAGGTAACTTTTTCCTTCACACTCTTTTGGCATTTTCTTAGATATTTTGGTTCTGGTTCGCACGCGAAGTCCATGACGCTCCATAAACCTTTGGCACCAACTAACTCAAAGTTTAAAGTCTGTTAAGTTACGCTGTAGCACTAGATTACGAGGATGTATTTGAATGATTTCTGTATTAATTACAGCGGTGTCCTTGATCCATTTCAGTACGTCATCATTTAGTTTTGGCCATTTTATATTCGGCCCTCTACTTGCACATTCAGTCTTTCTTATTTTTTGCAGTTCTTTTTTACTAGCCTGCCAATCGCGAATAGCTTTTTCTGTCGGTGGAGAGCCGAAATGCCTCACGGATCCTCCGTTTTTTTCCTGCGTATGCTATTACTTTCAATTTATAGCACGCATCATATGAATGCCTTTATTTCTTTCTTTATGAGACTAACTACTAACAAAAATTTTATACTGTTACGGATAACACAAATCACTTTCAGTTGAACTTATCCGGCACCGTAAACTGCAATGACGCATCGTAGATTAGGCAGAATTCTGGGTTTGTGATGGCGGGACAGGAGGTAGACTGTGTTAGCAAGCTTTCGAATCTCCGTAACTCGTGTTCGTCACTTCAGTGCACTGCTGCTGCCAGTTGAACCCATTGTTGCCAGATAGAGAAAGTCACGGCTGCAAAATACTAGCGCGAATTCTTTACAGACGAATGGAAAAACTGGTAGAAGCCGACCTCGGGGAAGATCAGTATGGATTCCGTAGAAATATGGTAACACGTGAGATAATACTGACCCTACGACTTATTTTACAAGCTAGATTAAGAAAAGGCAAACCTACGTTTCTAGCATTTGTAGACTTAGGGAAAGCTTTTGACAGTGTTGACTGGAATACTCTCTTTCAAATTCTGAAGGTGGCAGGCGTATAATACAAAGAGCGAAAGGCTATTTACAATTTGTACAGAAACCAGATGCCAGTTATAAGAGTCGAGGGACACGAAAGGGAGGCAGTGGTTGGGAAGGGAGTGAGACAGGGTTGTACAGCCTCTCCCCGCTGTCGTTCAATCTGTATATTGAGCATGCCGTAAAGGTACAAAAGAAAAATTCGGAATAGGTATTAAAATCCACGGAGAAGAAATAAAAAATTTGAGCTTCCCGATGACATTGTAATTCAGTCAGCGACAGCAAAGCACTAGGAAGAGCAGTTGAACGGAATGGACAGTGTCTTGAAAGGAGGATATAAGATGAACATCAACAAAAGCAAAACGAGGATAATGGAATGTAGTCGAATTAAGTCGGGTGATGTTGAGGGTATTAGATTAGGAAATGAGACACTTAAAGTAGTAAAGGAGTTTTGCTATTTGGGGAGCAAAATAACTGATGATGGTCGAAGTAGAGAGGATATAAAATGTAGACTGGCAATGGCAAGGAAAGCGTTTCTGAAGAAGAGAAACTTGGTAACATCGAGTATAGATTTAAGTGTCAGGAAGTCGTTTCTGAAAGTATATGAATGGAGTGTAGCCATGTATGGAAGTGAAACATGGACGATAAATAGTTTGGACAAGAAGAGAATAGAAGCTTTCGAAATGGGGTGCTACAGAAGAATGCTGAAGATCAGATGGGTAGATCACATAACTAATGAGGAGGTAATGAATAGGATTGGGGAGAAGTGGAGTTTGTGGCACAACTTGACTGGAAGACGGATCGGTTGATAGGACATGTTCTGAGGCATCAAGGGATCACTAATTTAATACTGGAGGGCAGCGTGGAGGGTAAAAATCGTAGAGGGAGTCCAAGAGATGAATACACTAAGCAGATTCAGAGGGATGTAGGCTGCAGTACGTCTCAGGACTGAAGACCACAACAACAACAACAACAGAGAAAGGTTCCCTGCGTCATCGGATATAGGGCAATTTTTAAAACTGGCGTGAATTTTAAATCAAACACTGGACGTTTTTATATCAATTTCGAGTATAAGAAGCACTTGAATTTTGGAAGTAATATTTCAAATAATAAAAAATGCGTCTTACAGTTCGTAAAGTACGGTACTGGGGTTTTAGCCAGGTCTCGTTACAGGTACTTAGGTTGGCAGTGTGCGCAATAGTATGAAGTCCATTTCTTAGACGCCTCTCTACACTTTCGAAGACATTAATGCCAGATCATCAGCATAGATAAAGCTTTTTGTGTTAAGAGGTTGTGGGTGGTCGTTACTACGAGGATGATACCAGGACGCTACGTTGGGGCAGACCACATTCTTGTATTCTCCATCTACTTTTCTTGCCCTCTAGTTCGACAAAGAATCTACGGTTCTGAAGGAAGCCGCTAAAGTGACAAACTCTCCTTAATTGATATACACACATCAAAAAAGTTTTTCATAAATCCGGTTTCCAGAACTCCTGAAGATAGACTTTGATTGTGGATATTGTATCACAGACACAGTCCCTTTGCGTGTTCAGAGATGTCACTAAGTCAGCCCAAAGATGTAAACAACCATGCATCTGCAGCGCCTATTTGACGGAGGGCTCCGACAGCCGATCAGTTCCAGTCATTCCATCAGGAAGGAGGTACACAACTCGTGCTGTCAACCATTCCTAGACGATCTATACCATGGTTCGATCGCATCCGTATTGTTACTTTCTGCCAAGAAGGGCTGTCAACAAAGGAAGAGTCCAAGCGATGTTGTTCGGACATGGAGAAGGTAAGGAGAGAAAGGAACTGTCGATGACATGCCTCGCTCAGGCGGCCCAATTGCTAGTACTGCAGTGGATGACCGCTACCTACGGATTATGGCTCGGAGGAACCTTGACAGCAACGCCACCACGTTGAATAAATAATGCTTTTCGTGCAGCCACAGGACGTCGTGTTAGGACTCAAACTGGCCGCAATCGGATGCATAATGCCAAACTTCACTCCCGACGTCCATGGCGAGGCCCATCTTTGCAACCACCCCACCATGCAGCGCAGTACAGATGGGCCCAACAACATGCCGAATGGGTCACTCAGGATTGGCACGACGTTCTCTTCACCGATGAGTGTCCCATATGCCTTCAACCGGACAATCGTCGGAGACATCTTTGGAGGCTACTCGGGGAGGCTGAACGCCTTACTGTCCAGCAAGTGAAGCAGGATGGAGGCGTGGCAATATGTGGGGCCGACGTACGCCGGTGGTGGTCATGGAAGGCGCCATAAAGGGTGCACGATAAGTGAATGCCATCCTCCGACAGATAGTGCAACCATATCGGTAGAATATTGGCGAGGCATTCGTCCTCATGGACGACGATTCGCGCCCCCATCGTGTACAGCTTGTGAATGGCTTCCTTCAGGGTAACGTCGTCACACGTTCCGAGTGGCCAGCACGTTCTCCAGACGTGAACCCTATCGATCATGCCTGGGATAGATGAAAAGGGCTTTTTATGGACGACGTGACCCACCAACTACTCTGAGAGATCTACCAACAGTGCCTTGAGGA